>NC_135562.1:23258672-23401172 GCF_964340395.1 Glandiceps talaboti | reverse complement strand
TTGCATAATTAACGATTTCAGTAATTAAGCTATCGAAAGAAAGCACTCTTCAAATTCTGCAAAATTTTGTGTATATATCTACCATAACAAAGCACACATGTCATATACAGCCAGTTGGCCTAATTTTTAGTGTTAATTAATGAGTAACATACATAATTAATGATTTTCAGTAATTAAGTCATATCTAAAGAATGCATACTTCAAATTCCGCACAATTTGGTACATACATCAACCATAGTTTTAATTAGCAATATGCATAATTAATGGATTTGGGTTATTAGGCTATATATTAAGAAATGTAAGTTTCAAATTCAGTATAATTTGGCACAGATATCAACCATATGTGTTTTAGGGAAGGCTGCTTTGGTGTTCTTAGGCTAAGTGTTATTTGACTGGTGAGTATATGCGGTGGTCAGATCCAACACTTTGAAATGAACTGTCGTCTTGTGTGTTCCAAACACGGTTCTTCCATTTTGATCATATCAGGATGTACATGTAGTCTGACCTGACAGATATAACTTAAAACATTTGAACTTGTTGCTCTTGAAAATAATGGTCCATGACAACATTAATTCATGGTGCAAATTGGATACTCTGGCAAAAATAAAAAGAAAGTGAGCAAATCCATGCAAAATCCAGTGGAAAGCAATTACAATGTATAATTTCAAACTTTTAATAAAGGATACATGTGATTTGCTGAGCACACATGCATACTCATTCGGAAGACTTCTAATGCGTGAGGCTATCATCATATTCAGCTTGAGCTTTGAGGTCAACTTTTGAATGTGAATATCAATAATAATTATGGATATGTTGATAGCTTCACAGTCAAAGTTAAAGTTTAGAGTTGCGTCAGAGTGTACGTACCTAAAACAGCAAACGTGTAAGTCTTTGTGACAGAGGCAAAGAAGACAAGGGCGACAACACGTGAAGTTATCATTCCTATTCTCCAAACTGTGTGTAGTATAAGTGCAGGCCAGGATATAGACTTCTTGTCTTCACGTACTTGTCTATGTGCCTTGCTGTAAGCTGCTATAGACCAGGACAATGATATCAAACTAATTGCTGCTGATACACCTACAAGTCAATCAGATGAAGATTTACCAGATTTTCACTGAAGGTCTTATTTATAAACACTTAGTCAATGTCATGAATATTCATTGTATTGCATAGTATGTATAAGGCAACATGGCCCTCAGAAAAAATCTCCAAAAGAGTGAGAAGTTTGTAAAATCATGACATGAATCTCATGAACCCAGTTTATTAAAAAATGCATTTATTTTCTTGCATGACATTCCCTCTAATTTATGCTATACAGCTGCTGTGGGAGTGCTGCTGATGATAATATTAGTTTTTACATAGTGCATTCCCTCTGTTTTCAGAAGTGCATTACACTAATAAACTTATTACCTGTGTCACAACACAGACCATAGACTCTCCCACCCACAGGATACGCAACTGCAATATTTCCTTTAAATGATTTTCTTTTGCATACATTACATATATGGTTAAATCCTATTATGGAAAACAGTAACTTCCAGTCTGGATGAAAACTTCACAATGCCATGTAAAATCGTGTGTAAACTCTGGCATGATTTCCATATTTCTTGTAAAAGATGACAAGAGATATACATGGGACAGTACACATTTATTTGGAATGGTAAATTGGAAACAACTGTGACATTTCAATCCATCTACTACAGACATTGATCAGACAGTGATTTAATTATTCAGCGTTAAAGTTTCTCATTGAACAGGTGGAATAATTATACATGGTTATGCTAATTGTATGTTGATGACCACAATACATAATGGTGTCTTCCAGCGATGAACATAAGTTTCTGGTGTCTTTGACGACAATTTTGATTTTAGTCAGATGATGAATAATGATTGGGATTTGCTGATGTTGCCAATAATGACAATGAAGAATACGAAGAAAGTCCAAAAATTACTAAATGGCATGATCTATCCTACCTTGATTATCACATCATAAAAAGTGAAAGCTGCATTCTGTGAGTCGTAACAAAGTGAGTTAATTTCAGTAAGTCATAACAAAGTGAAGGTTAATTTCAGTGAGTCGTAACAAAGTGAGTTAATTTCAGTGAGTCATAACAAAGTGAAGGTTAATTTCAGTGAGTCATAACAAAGTGAAGGTTAATTTCAGTGAGTCATAACAAAGTGAGTTAATTTCAGTAAGTCATAACAAAGTGAAGGTTAATTTCAGTGAGTCATAACAAAGTGAAGGTTAATTTCAGTGAGTCATAACAAAGTGAAGGTTAATTTCAGTGAGTCATAACAAAGTGAGTTAATTTCAGTGAGTTATAGCAAAGTGAAGGTTAATTTCAGTGAGTCATAACAAAGTGAGTTAATTTCAGTAAGTCATAACAAAGTGAAGGTTAATTTCAGTGAGTCATAACAAAGTGAAGGTTAATTTCAGTGAGTCATAACAAAGTGAAGGTTAATTTCAGTGAGTCATAACAAAGTGAGTTAATTTCAGTGAGTTATAACAAAGTGAAGGTTAATTTCAGTGAGTCATAACAAAGTGAGAGTTAATTTCAGTGAGTTATAACAAAGTGAGTTAATTTCAGTGAGTCATAACAAAGTGAGAGTTAATTTCAGTGAGTCATAACAAAGTGAGTTAATTTCAGTAAGTCATAACAAAGTGAAGGTTAATTTCAGTGAGTCATAACAAAGTGAGTTAATTTCAGTAAGTCATAACAAAGTGAGTTAATTTCAGTGAGTCATAACAAAGTGAAGGTTAATTTCAGTGAGTCATAACAAAGTGAACGTTAATTTCAGTGAGTCATAACAAAGTGAAGGTTAATTTCAGTAAGTCATAACAAAGTGAGTTAATTTCAGTAAGTCATAACAAAGTGAGTTAATTTCAGTAAGTCATAACAAAGTGAAGGTTAATTTCAGTGAGTCATAACAAAGTGAGTTAATTTCAGTAAGTCATAACAAAGTGAGTTAATTTCAGTAAGTCATAACAAAGTGAAGGTTAATTTCAGTGAGTCATAACAAAGTGAAGGTTAATTTCAGTGAGTCATAATAAAGTGAATGTTAATTTCAGTGAGTCATAACAAAGTGAACGTTAATTTCAGTGAGTCATAACAAAGTGAAGGATAATTTCAGTGAGTCGTAACAAAGTGAACGTTAATTTCAGTGAGTTATAACAAAGTGAAGGTTAATTTCAGTGAGTCATAACAAAGTGAAGGTTAATTTCAGTGAGTTATAACAAAGTGAGTTAATTTCAGTGAGTCATAACAAAGTGAGAGTTAATTTCAGTGAGTCATAACAAAGTGAAGGTTAATTTCAGTGAGTTATAACAAAGTGAAGGTTAATTTCAGTGAGTCATAACAAAGTGAGTTAATTTCAGTGAGTCATAACAAAGTGAAGGTACATTTCAGTGAGTCATAACAAAGTGAGTTAATTTCAGTGAGTCATAACAAAGTGAACGTTAATTTCAGTGAGTTATAACAAAGTGAAGGTACATTTCAGTGAGTCATAACAAAGTGAGTTAATTTCAGTGAGTCATAACAAAGTGAGTTAATTTCAGTGAGTCATAACAAAGTGAACGTTAATTTCAGTGAGTTATAACAAAGTGAAGGTACATTTCAGTGAGTCATAACAAAGTGAGTTAATTTCAGTGAGTTATAACAAAGTGAGTTAATTTCAGTGAGTTATAACAAAGTGAAGGTACATTTCAGTGAGTCATAACAAAGTGAAGGTTAATTTCAGTGAGTTGTAACAAAGTGAGTTAATTTCAGTGAGTCATAACAAAGTGAAGGTTAATTTCAGTGAGTCATAACAAAGTG
This sequence comes from Glandiceps talaboti, assembly GCF_964340395.1. Lineage (NCBI taxonomy): Eukaryota > Metazoa > Hemichordata > Enteropneusta > Spengelidae > Glandiceps > Glandiceps talaboti. The sequence goes on along the minus strand of NC_135562.1, from coordinate 23,397,357 downwards.
AAGGTTAATTTCAGTAAGTCATAACAAAGTGAGTTAATTTCAGTAAGTCATAACAAAGTGAATGTTAATTTCAGTGAGTTGTAACAAAGTGAAGGTTAATTTCAGTGAGTCATAACAAAGTGAGTTAATTTCAGTGAGTCATAACAAAGTGAGTTAATTTCAGTGAGTCATAACAAAGTGAGTTAATTTCAGTGAGTCATAACAAAGTGAAGGTACATTTCAGTGAGTCATAACAAAGTGAAGGTTAATTTCAGTGAGTCATAACAAAGTGAGTTAATTTCAGTGAGTCATAACAAAGTGAGTTAATTTCAGTGAGTCCTAACAAAGTGAGTTAATTTCAGTGAGTCATAACAAAGTGAGTTAATTTCAGTGAGTCATAACAAAGTGAAGGTACATTTCAGTGAGTCATAACAAAGTGAGTTAATTTCAGTGAGTCATAACAAAGTGAACGTTAATTTCAGTGAGTTATAACAAAGTGAAGGTACATTTCAGTGAGTCATAACAAAGTGAGTTAATTTCAGTGAGTCATAACAAAGTGAACGTTAATTTCAGTGAGTTATAACAAAGTGAAGGTACATTTCAGTGAGTCATAACAAAGTGAGTTAATTTCAGTGAGTTATAACAAAGTGAGTTAATTTCAGTGAGTTATAACAAAGTGAAGGTACATTTCAGTGAGTCATAACAAAGTGAAGGTTAATTTCAGTGAGTTGTAACAAAGTGAGTTAATTTCAGTGAGTCATAACAAAGTGAAGGTTAATTTCAGTGAGTCATAACAAAGTGAAGGTTAATTTCAGTGAGTCATAACAAAGTGAAGGTACATTTCAGTGAGTCATAACAAAGTGAGTTAATTTCAGTAAGTCATAACAAAGTGAATGTTAATTTCAGTGAGTTGTAACAAAGTGAAGGTTAATTTCAGTGAGTCATAACAAAGTGAGTTAATTTCAGTGAGTCATAACAAAGTGAGTTAATTTCAGTGAGTCATAACAAAGTGAGTTAATTTCAGTGAGTCATAACAAAGTGAAGGTACATTTCAGTGAGTTGTAACAAAGTGAAGGTTAATTTCAGTGAGTCGTAACAAAGTGAAGGTTAATTTCAGTGAGTTGTAACAAAGTGAGTTAATTTCAGTGAGTCATAACAAAGTGAAGGTTAATTTCAGTGAGTCATAACAAAGTGAGTTAATTTCAGTGAGTTATAACAAAGTGAAGGTTAATTTCAGTGAGTTATAACAAAGTGAGTTAATTTCAGTGAGTTATAACAAAGTGAATGTTAATTTCAGTGAGTTATAACAAAGTGAGAGTTAATTTCAGTGAGTTATAACAAAGTGAGAGTTAATTTCAGTGAGTTATAACAAAGTGAGAGTTAATTTCAGTGAGTCATAACAAAGTGAGTTAATTTCAGTGAGTCATAACAAAGTGAGTTAATTTCAGTGAGTTTTAACAACGTGAAGGTTAATTTCAGTGAGTCATAACAAAGTGAGTTAATTTCAGTGAGTCCTAACAAAGTGAGTTAATTTCAGTGAGTTGTAACAAAGTGAAGGTTAATTTCAGTGAGTTATAACAAAGTGAAGGTTAATTTCAGTGAGTTATAACAAAGTGAAGGTTAATTTCAGTGAGTCATAACAAAGTGAACGTTAATTTCAGTGAGTTATAACAAAGTGAAGGTTAATTTCAGTGAGTCATAACAAAGTGAAGGTTAATTTCAGTGAGTCATAACAAAGTGAGTTAATTTCAGTGAGTCATAACAAAGTGAAGGTTAATTTCAGTGAGTCATAACAAAGTGAACGTTAATTTCAGTGAGTCATAACAAAGTGAAGGTTAATTTCAGTAAGTCATAACAAAGTGAGTTAATTTCAGTAAGTCATAACAAAGTGAGTTAATTTCAGTAAGTCATAACAAAGTGAAGGTTAATTTCAGTGAGTCATAACAAAGTGAGTTAATTTCAGTAAGTCATAACAAAGTGAGTTAATTTCAGTAAGTCATAACAAAGTGAAGGTTAATTTCAGTGAGTCATAACAAAGTGAAGGTTAATTTCAGTGAGTCATAATAAAGTGAATGTTAATTTCAGTGAGTCATAACAAAGTGAACGTTAATTTCAGTGAGTCATAACAAAGTGAAGGATAATTTCAGTGAGTCGTAACAAAGTGAACGTTAATTTCAGTGAGTTATAACAAAGTGAAGGTTAATTTCAGTGAGTCATAACAAAGTGAAGGTTAATTTCAGTGAGTTATAACAAAGTGAGTTAATTTCAGTGAGTCATAACAAAGTGAGAGTTAATTTCAGTGAGTCATAACAAAGTGAAGGTTAATTTCAGTGAGTTATAACAAAGTGAAGGTTAATTTCAGTGAGTCATAACAAAGTGAGTTAATTTCAGTGAGTCATAACAAAGTGAAGGTACATTTCAGTGAGTCATAACAAAGTGAGTTAATTTCAGTGAGTCATAACAAAGTGAACGTTAATTTCAGTGAGTTATAACAAAGTGAAGGTACATTTCAGTGAGTCATAACAAAGTGAGTTAATTTCAGTGAGTCATAACAAAGTGAGTTAATTTCAGTGAGTCATAACAAAGTGAACGTTAATTTCAGTGAGTTATAACAAAGTGAAGGTACATTTCAGTGAGTCATAACAAAGTGAGTTAATTTCAGTGAGTTATAACAAAGTGAGTTAATTTCAGTGAGTTATAACAAAGTGAAGGTACATTTCAGTGAGTCATAACAAAGTGAAGGTTAATTTCAGTGAGTTGTAACAAAGTGAGTTAATTTCAGTGAGTCATAACAAAGTGAAGGTTAATTTCAGTGAGTCATAACAAAGTGAAGGTTAATTTCAGTAAGTCATAACAAAGTGAGTTAATTTCAGTAAGTCATAACAAAGTGAATGTTAATTTCAGTGAGTTGTAACAAAGTGAAGGTTAATTTCAGTGAGTCATAACAAAGTGAGTTAATTTCAGTGAGTCATAACAAAGTGAGTTAATTTCAGTGAGTCATAACAAAGTGAGTTAATTTCAGTGAGTCATAACAAAGTGAAGGTACATTTCAGTGAGTCATAACAAAGTGAAGGTTAATTTCAGTGAGTCATAACAAAGTGAGTTAATTTCAGTGAGTCATAACAAAGTGAGTTAATTTCAGTGAGTCCTAACAAAGTGAGTTAATTTCAGTGAGTCATAACAAAGTGAGTTAATTTCAGTGAGTCATAACAAAGTGAAGGTACATTTCAGTGAGTCATAACAAAGTGAGTTAATTTCAGTGAGTCATAACAAAGTGAACGTTAATTTCAGTGAGTTATAACAAAGTGAAGGTACATTTCAGTGAGTCATAACAAAGTGAGTTAATTTCAGTGAGTCATAACAAAGTGAACGTTAATTTCAGTGAGTTATAACAAAGTGAAGGTACATTTCAGTGAGTCATAACAAAGTGAGTTAATTTCAGTGAGTTATAACAAAGTGAGTTAATTTCAGTGAGTTATAACAAAGTGAAGGTACATTTCAGTGAGTCATAACAAAGTGAAGGTTAATTTCAGTGAGTTGTAACAAAGTGAGTTAATTTCAGTGAGTCATAACAAAGTGAAGGTTAATTTCAGTGAGTCATAACAAAGTGAAGGTTAATTTCAGTGAGTCATAACAAAGTGAAGGTACATTTCAGTGAGTCATAACAAAGTGAGTTAATTTCAGTAAGTCATAACAAAGTGAATGTTAATTTCAGTGAGTTGTAACAAAGTGAAGGTTAATTTCAGTGAGTCATAACAAAGTGAGTTAATTTCAGTGAGTCATAACAAAGTGAGTTAATTTCAGTGAGTCATAACAAAGTGAGTTAATTTCAGTGAGTCATAACAAAGTGAAGGTACATTTCAGTGAGTTGTAACAAAGTGAAGGTTAATTTCAGTGAGTCGTAACAAAGTGAAGGTTAATTTCAGTGAGTTGTAACAAAGTGAGTTAATTTCAGTGAGTCATAACAAAGTGAAGGTTAATTTCAGTGAGTCATAACAAAGTGAGTTAATTTCAGTGAGTTATAACAAAGTGAAGGTTAATTTCAGTGAGTTATAACAAAGTGAGTTAATTTCAGTGAGTTATAACAAAGTGAATGTTAATTTCAGTGAGTTATAACAAAGTGAGAGTTAATTTCAGTGAGTTATAACAAAGTGAGAGTTAATTTCAGTGAGTTATAACAAAGTGAGAGTTAATTTCAGTGAGTCATAACAAAGTGAGTTAATTTCAGTGAGTCATAACAAAGTGAGTTAATTTCAGTGAGTTTTAACAACGTGAAGGTTAATTTCAGTGAGTCATAACAAAGTGAGTTAATTTCAGTGAGTCCTAACAAAGTGAGTTAATTTCAGTGAGTTGTAACAAAGTGAAGGTTAATTTCAGTGAGTTATAACAAAGTGAAGGTTAATTTCAGTGAGTTATAACAAAGTGAAGGTTAATTTCAGTGAGTCATAACAAAGTGAACGTTAATTTCAGTGAGTTATAACAAAGTGAAGGTTAATTTCAGTGAGTCATAACAAAGTGAAGGTTAATTTCAGTGAGTCATAACAAAGTGAGTTAATTTCAGTGAGTCATAACAAAGTGAGTTAATTTCAGTGAGTCATAACAAAGTGAGTTAATTTCAGTGAGTCATAACAAAGTGAGAGTTAATTTCAGTGAGTTATAACAAAGTGAATGTTAATTTCAGTGAGTCATAACAAAGTGAGAGTTAATTTCAGGTCTAGGTCCAATACTTGCATATGCCTCACATGTTTCAAATATTTGATTCGAAAAGCTATGAAGATAACCAAAATTTGGCCATTTGACCTTGACGACTTTCAAAGTCAAAGTCTTTAACAAGCGACCTATCGGTCAGAATAGCTCCGCTGGTTTTTTTTTATTTTTTATTTTTTATTTTTTATTTTGGTGACATGTGGAAGTGGTTCAGTTCTTCACTATGCAGTTTTGTTTTAGCGATGTAATAAAGTGGTTACTGGTTTCATTCGGATGTCTCACTATAAAACACATTTTACACAGAAGTTGGTAATGTATTGTACTTTTATACCATAGTCACCATTTTATAACAAAAATCTACTGTTATGAAAAATTGCACAAAATCTCTGAAAAAAAAATGACTGGGAAATGCACACAAGAAAAAGAAAAAAAAGAGGATTTTGAGGTTGGCTATAAATAATTCCAGTGTCTTACAGCTTTAACCCCTGGAAAATGTTAATGATGAATGATGAATGAAATAAACTAGGGATCTAAAATAATTTTGAGGCAATTTGAATTTCAATTTTCTAAAAAATTTACCAAGTCAACAACATTCAACTTGTACTAGTTGTAGTAGATATATATAGGGAAGAAATGTATTAATCGCCATCTTAGTTTCCGTACGGCGACAATCCCATGTACCCGGAAGAGAGTCATTCTCAGCCATACGTTACAGTGGTAACACTCGTTCATGTTTGATTACCTTTCATAAAGAAAACACAACGAAATGGTTGAAGTGATCTTTTTTTTCTTTTTTTTTTCATCACAAAAACAAAATCTGTGTGATCAAAAGTGTTGTAAACTAAACCAGAAAGAATTATCGGACTGGCTAAACTTCCCGCTGAACTGGAGTGAGGTCCAAGCCTTGATAGTACGTGAGGAAATCGTCTCAAACTAGCGATACAACTTTCAAAATATAACTTGACATGTCTTCATTTGTTAGAGTTATACAATTCAAGACGGGTTTTCACTCGAAAAAAACAATTCTGTGAATAATGGACACTCTGAACGCAGCGATTTCTCGGACGATGTTACCACTGTAACGTATGGCTGGCAACGACTTGCTTCCGGGTTAGTCCCTCAAGTATCCGGGTACTTGGGATTGTCGCCGTACGGAAACTCACTTGTCGTGCATTACTACATCAGTAATTTTGCCACCAATATTGATCGTACAAAAACAAAACTCCATAAATGAACCACAAAGTACTTTCCCGTTCAAAATGTGATAATTTTAGAAAGAGTATTATCGTTTTTATTGACGACTGACTCTGTCAAAAATCGTCCCATACACTTCAGTTCAGGCTAGGCATGCAATTGATCATGAGGTGCGTATACTGGAATGAACCATTCTATAGGAGGGGTGGAGAATTTGATTTGAAGTTTACAAACGTGTTTCGAACAAATATTTGTCATTTGGGCGCACAATGCGTAGAATTAAGACTACAGCACATATTACATTGCTTGTTTGACGTCAATAGCGTCTTTTGAAAAGTTGCAGTTTACCTAAAGTCTCGCGGACTGATTTCCAATATGGCGTCGGTCATAATGCTCATTAACATATTCATTTTTTTTTAAATTACAAAAAAAAAATCATATAAAATAGAAAAGAAGACGTGCTGACTTGAAATTAACAAATCTAAGTAAGCTACCCTCTGTGCATCAACACATTAGATATCAAAGCAATCTGATAAAAGGTTTTCAAGGAGATGATGAAAATGTCATATTCGGAAAAAAAATCATAAAAAATTGAAAATGGCACAGATCAACTTGGCATGAACAAATCTGAATAGCCTTCCCCCAGGGAACATGCACACCAAATATCAAAGTATTCTGGCTGTTACTTTCGGAGAAAATGATGAAAATATAAAAGTTTGACGGACACCTATGATTCACTCTACTCTAAACCTCCTTATACCCCCTATACCTAAAGCTATGCTTTCAGCTTTCGCTGACAGCGGAGCTAAAAAAGCTCCTATTTTACATTATAGGTGTAGGCACTTGAATGGAGTCACTACGTATTAAACATATAAAGCTATGACACATATAGTGAAATTTTACAACAAATATGGCTGCCATATGGCTATATTTGATTTAGTCATAAAAACAAGTGAAGTGCATATGTGTCACATAGCTTGATACCTTTTTGCAAGGTTTGGATGAAACTGGTTTGTGCATGCCAGAGATATGAGGAAAAATACACAAACAAAAAATATGACTGCCATTTGGCCATATTTCATTCACTCGCAAAATCAAGTGACGTGCAAATGTCTACAATAGCATGTTACCATTGTGCCAGGTTTGGTTTAAATCAGTTGGTGCATGCCAGAGATATGAGGGTGAATGCACGTACGGATGGAAAGGCGGACGGAACAGCCCAATGTAATACTAATAGCACCCTCTGGGCGGTGCCCGTTGGGGGGCTAAAAACATATAAAGGACAAAGACAATGCTGTCATATTGCCTAAGGACTTTAGCTTTTCAGAAGTAAATGGCAGCAAGGAGGCTTGAACCTGCCACCCACAGAGTGACAAAGTCCAAGCCAACCATATTTACCATTTGACTATATACATGGGTTAAGATGTCACTGTTAAAATGATGTTAAGTCATGAAAAGGTTAGGTACAGGGAGGTAGTCGATTTTTACCTGTCCATATGTGATCTTCATTAGTTGTTAACATAATGTACAATTGTAGAACTAACTGAGGTGCTGATTCCATGAAAGCCTCAAATAATCTCAACATGCATACATCATTCTGTTGATGATAAAGACGTTCAAAATCAACCACATCAACTGTCTTCCTGGCTTTTATTCCAGTCTTCATCACAGATAAATATCTACAAGTATATCAAGTTTGACATGCTATCAGATAATCCACAGGTTAGTGAAAACTGATTGAACTTTAACCTAGTCTCTCTTATATTACCTGGAAACCCCTATTATTAATAATGTTAATTGCCTAGTAAACATTCAAACATACACTGCATATCAAAGCATATTATATATTATTTATAGTTACATGTGTAAGTCTTGTTTACTGATTTCTTGCCATTTATACAGAACTATCCATGGTATGTGAATGCTAAATGAAAATGTTTATTGGTCAAAGCTTTTGTACTATGGTTTCCAGATCTATGGCGGAGTATTAGGGCCATTATTATGTACAACTTATTTGATTTGTCTCAACAACTTATTTGGCACCTCGGCATCTTATTTGACTCGTCTCAACAACTTATTTGGCTCCTCGATAACTTATTTGACTCGCCTCAACAATTTATTTGGCTCCTCGATAACTTATTTGACTCGTCTCGATAACTTATTTGCCTCAACAACTTCTTTGGCTCCTCGATAACTTATTTGACTCGCCTTGACAACTTATTTGAGTCGTTATCAGCATATTCGCCGTGTGTACATCTCATTCAAGTAGACTGGTAGACCTAATTTGAACACCCCAAGTCACTGCATGGAGATGTTTACCATGCCAAATAAGTTATCGGGCATCAGAAAAAGGAGTCGAGTCAAATGTGACATGCATTATTCTTAGAATACTTTTCAGTAGGCTAGAGGTACCATTGTATCATGACCCGGAAATACATCAGACGGTATGCATACCACTCAGAAACCAAACGTTGCTGCTCGAGAGTATCACAAATCTCACAATCCAAGACACATCGTTATTATCCATATTTATATCAATAATCAGATATCGATCTGTAGAATATCCTTGCAGCATACAATCAATTTGTGTCAGGATGGGTGAAACTTGAAAGAAGTGTTTACGTTAGTATGTACGTCCACAATGAACTACGACGACGACGACTACTAGTATACTACTACTAGTAATTGTAGCGAGGCACTGCCACAGGTAAGATTTTCGCCTATGTTTTCAATTGGAAACCAGTGCAGTGGTTATATTTACATAAACTATAGAATTTATATACTATTCCTCATATATGTAGCATCACTTCACAATGTCAACGAAGGTGCTGACACTATTTTTGAAGGACCACCCTTCTCCACCTTCCCACATCCCAATCAAGTATTACGGTGAATTTACATGTGACTGGCTAATCACATTGTGCCAGCAATTTTGAAGTTGAAAGAAGCATCATTGCTATGTAGCACACATTTAACGAACTCACTTAGTTGTTGTATCACACTGTTGTTTATCATTTAAAAAAAAAAAAAAAAAATGTTGATAAGATACATGTATACACAAACAGCTGGCACTGATTCAACACACATTCATACATCCCATAATGATCACATCACTTTATAAGAAACAAATATAGAATACATGTGTGCAGTCTAGTGTTTGAATATGCTTTGCACTCCATGCACAATATAAACAGAAGTCTATATAATTAATCATCTCTAATCTATGCTGATTAATTGTAATGTTTTTGTATTGCATGATAATATTGAGGATAAATCAATTGTCCCTAATCTTAACTGATTTTGAGATTCTCGTCCTAGAAATTATGGAGTAAAACAAACTGAGATTCACTGTGCCAAGTGTTTTCATGTGAAACAGAAATAAACATGCCATAGATGAATAGAAACAATATTTTACCCTAGCTTATTTTGATAAAGGCATAAAATATCTAATCAGTATTTTAGTAACCTGCTAACAAAATATCTATTTATTTTAGGTCCTGTATTGTCAGCACTTGATAAAGAAACCACTGAATCCATGAGTGATTGTTGAGATTGGTGGAAAGAGAGTAGCAGCTCACTGATTACATGGCTGGTCTTGGTGAATGCTGTGCTCATGGTGTTAAACAAGCCTTAGATGAACAAAAAATAATTAACTTCAATAATAATTGATTAACTGCAACCACAGTTGCAGTTAATCAGGGTACAGACAATATTGCCATGATCACAGTTACTCAGTCCACAGACAATCTTACCATGCCATGGTTACACGTACTCAGTCTACAGACAATCTCACCAGGGTTGCAGTTACTCAGTGTACAGACAATTTTAAAGTTTTGCAATTCCAAAGTTTTATCATTTTCTAGCTCACCATTTTCAGTACCTTTCTGCCATTTTTCACTGTAATAGAAAGGTGGAGTGCTTTGTTTAATCAATTTAATACATTTAGTTCTGATCTTGCTGGTTATTAAAAGCATCCCATTTTGATGTGAAACCAGACATGTCTGTGACTTGTGTTTTGCATATTTGTGTGTGGTGATTATTTGTAAGAAGTTCTGTTTTTTGTGTGTAACAATTTATTATAGCTGCATTATTATTTTAGCTTGAATTGAGGCATCTGTGAAAATCAAAGACATCTACATTTGTAGACTGAGGACAAAGCCTACTGGTCACTTTATTAGTGACTCTGTGCAAGTCAGACAGTCACTGAACAATCATTGAAACTTAGTGTATGTCAGTCTCTGAATCCCAGTCTATGAATCCAGTTAAAAGAGTATGTGTTAGTTAATCAATGAAAATCGGTGTAAGACGGTTGCTGTATCCATTATGTAAAGAGTATATATTATAGTCAGTCATTGATAACCATTGAAACTCTACACATGTCAGTCACTGAACTGGATTAAAGTGGCCATATGGATATGAGAATTAGCTATTTATTTTGGATTTTAAATTTATAAAACAATGTGAAACAACATATGTTAAGTCTTTGTTTGTAACTCAAATTCTGAAAGATTAATAAATGTATAACATGTTTGTTATTGTATGTACAATATCAAACTTTTTACACATTATTTTAGCTTTTTGCAATGTAATGACTTGCATAGACTTACTTGGTCAGTATTATTTCACATTGAAGGAAGCCATGATAACATTGTTTTATAAATAAAAAATTCAAAATAAATCCTTATCCATGTATGGCCACTTTAAGGTAGTGTTTATTATAGTCAGTTAATGATTACAGACAAAAATAGCTTGACAGAAGAATTGAAGAGTCCTTTCCAGTGTATTTTAGACACATCACTATAAAGCTGATATGTGTGTATGCTTTTCTTTAGTACAATCATACCGTTTCCATGCTATAAACAGTCTAGCATGTTCAAGGTAGTGGTAATCTGCTGTATATTCAAAGAATTCTATAAGAAGAACCTATGGAAATCAAGATGGTGGACAATTTGAATTCATATGAGTTATCCTCAGTATATTAGTGTGAGCAGCACATTCTGCATCGTTGTTACAGTACTTTACTTGAGGATCTGTAGACTGAAAGATCCAGTCTTGTGTAAACTCCTTCATTACATCTGAATGGAATATTGAGTTGCTGCCCTGCAGCTTTATATCCTGAGAATTTGACATGTGTTACTGTTGTTGACTGTGAATGATCATGTAATATTCTGATGTAATACTTACCTTATTGGGTATGCAAGTTTTTTATATTAAAATATAATTTTCAATGTAATGTAATGTAATGTATGGGTGGGTGGATGGATGGATGTACATAGGGATGTAGCTAATTTTAAATGTAGCCAGTAAAATGTGAAACACAGGCAGTACTGTATTATCTAAGAGTGAGATCAGCCCAATGATGGAAATATACTGGTTGAAACAATGATTTTGTAGAAATCCTTAAAAAAGGAGTATACTAACCACGCATCCACCTATGGACACATGCTCATATGTATAACTGTGTGTACATGTAAGTTAAGACAATGGGCCACAAGTGAAAATAGAAAGTTAAAAGTAGAAAATGAGGGGTTATTTAGAACAACAACTACAACTGCGATTAACTAGAAATATTTATTCATAAGGTGAATGCCTGGTGACTTACATTTCAGCTTAGCTACTACGTCTGCATACTGATGTGATAGGTGTTTAGTACTTTAGCCTCGTATATTTCAAAACACAAATTAATAGGTATGCCCAATTTTATTCTAATATTGCTACCCTTAGTTGACTCTAATTACTGAATGTGGGTCTCAAAATACAGTGGACTCTGGCATAGGTGGCCATTACTTATAAATTCCCAAAGATTTTTTAATTCTCCATTCAGCCAAAGAGAATAAAAGTGAGTGAGGGGTTTTCAGTAGGAGTCATTACACAAGTAATGAAAACAACCTCTAAGGGCAAGAGTGTCATCAGTCAGCCTGAAGAAGCATCCAGAAAAGGATACAAAACTGAAGTGCGGTAGGATGAAACAGGATATTTTGCCACAAACGATTCTAATTATGCTTTAAGCTAATTAAAAATTCAAGCCAAGTTTTGTCATTGCCAACAATACTTATTGAAATTTAGTAAATACTGTACATGTCTCTGAGAGATACCTTTTAACCAGACTGAATATAATACAGTCATTATTGTCGGGAAATTTAAGTCCGGTATAAAACTTCACTTTTTCATTATTAGCATCAAATGGTTTAGTAAAAACAGTAAACTGTTCCTGATTCTGTTGAGTCTGCCTCGGTGCATTTCTCAAATTGTTAATCTCTATGTAACGAGATGCAAATTAGATGCAATAATACTGTCATTTTGGCCACTGGTGGCGCTGTTGAACTTGGATTCAAGGCTCAACTCTGAACTGGGCGTGTACATGTACGTAAAGTGTAGCGGGTAGTGAGTGGCAGACAGCGGACAACCTCCGACCATGGCGGTACGTTCGAAAGTGATGAACTAGATACAAATAGAAGACTGACTATATTGCCAATGAGTTGTCTAGTGAGGTACAACTTTCCAGAGTGATTTTGGTAATGGCTCATTGATACATGGATAGCCAAACAGTCGTCTACGGTCTAGTGGTGTTGCTGTTGGAGTTTCTACTGTAACTTGGCAAAGTAGCTCACATGGTCGAGAGTTCAAGATGGCTGCCAACGTGGCATACTATGCTATGGTGGAGGTATGTCTATATTGGTGAAGTCATTAGTGGTGTCTGTATCATGAACTGTCCACTGTCCCGTGACTGAGAATATTGTGTTGCTGTGTATCCATTACTATTAGAGGAATTCAGTCTCGCTCAACTGTTGTGTGTTATTTGTGTTGGAGGCCAGAAAGTGGGCGGAACTTGTCGAAATGTTGAACCTGACAACGTCCGGAGGTATACCGTTTTGGTGAAGTCATTATTATTGAACCTGACAACGTCCGGAGATATACTGTTTTGGTGAAGTCATTATTATTGAACCTGACAACGTCCGGAGGTATACTGTCTTGGTGAAGTCATTGTTATTGGTGTCCATGTCGTGAACTTACCAGTAACTATTGTTGGAGTTAAATAGCTGTGTATGCAGTATTATAGGAAGTTCAGCCCAGTATAGCTCAACTGTTACGCGTGCGAGTGCAAGTCATATTAAAGGCCAGAGTGTGAATGTCGGAACTATTGTCTAATCGTTGAACCTGACAACTTCCGGACATTTATCGGCAATAACAGACTAGCAATTGTGCAGTACAAGTGACGTGAAATGGTATGAATGAAGCCACCATGAAACTGGTATCCTTGTTGTATTAGGGTATTTTGTTAGAACCATGTTGTTTCATGTTTACATACTTGTATTGTGTTTCCGTTATTCCGGATGTATATAAGTAGTTGATGTACTATTCTTTCCAAAGTTATTCAATGAATTATTAGTACATAATTATTAAGAGTTTATTTATTTAGTAGCTTGTATTTTGATTTCTTTGGGGAACAGCTGATTCTGATTTGAGCTATAGTAATTAAGAGTATATTTTGTTCCTAAATTATTTAAGAGATTATTGAATAAGTATACATGTAGTTAACTTGATTCTCAATTAATTAAGGTATTTTTCTAAGCAAGTTAACTTCTTATTATTGAGTGCTTATTTAGTTTTTCTAACATTTAAATCCAATTGTGTACATTGTGAAATTATTGGACGAATCAATCACTTCAGACTAATTGAATTGATTGGCAAACTTCATAATGGAATATTGATGAACTAAACTCTGAATTCATTGTATAGTATCTCATCTATTTAATCTTGCGAAATCAATTGTCTACTGGTATATTAATTACAGATCACTGGTTGATTGAATTGCAATACTGTGTGTTTGATACTGATCAACTCTATTGTTAATTAAGTTTAAGACATATCATGATTAATTTATTCAAGTAACAGTTCATTATAATATTACTGCCATATTGTAATTAATTTATTCCAGTCTACTTGTATATTACAGATCATTGATTGATTGAATTGCAATACTGTGTGTTTGATACTGATCAACTCTATTGTTAATTAAGTTTAAGATATATACAGATTACATTATTTAGGTATTAATTCATTGTAATATTGTCGCCGCATTGCAGTTAATTCATTCAACAATTAATTTATTTATTGTACTACTGCAATTAATTTATTCAACCTGTAAGATTATATTGCATAGATTGTATATTGGATAGTTAATTTATTTCATTATTAATTATCCCACTCGTAATATATTCACTGTCGATATTGATGTATATAAGTATATTTATTTTGATTGTAATAATAATATATACAAGTGTGGAAACTCCAAAATATTTGTGTGGCGAGTGTTTCATTCTTACTGTATTCCCCAGACAGAGAACTTGTATCCAAAGTGACAACAACAACAACCTCAGGCCCAGAGAAATTACTTTATGCAATTCAAGTACTCGTGTTTGTTGAGATTGGACGAGAAATTGGTTACATCTATATATAAAGTCTTATTATCTCTGCATGAGAAATATCTGTACCACTGCACTGTCTGTGTTGAAATGGTGCGATGTCCCTCTTTTAAAGTCTCGGTGTCTATTAAACTCGCTACTGAATCAGCTGGTTTAATTTTAATGCTGGAAAATATGTAGAAGGGAACCTCTCTGATGTCCACTGATTTTTTTTTCCTGACCTCTGCATGGTTTGTTCATATCTTTCCATTCTGCCTGTGGATGGGGATTGTGACACTGTATGTCTCATGTGTAGGGAAGGAACTGGATTTGTCGAGTAATACAACTTTGAAGGCTGACCTGTCAACATAAACATCAAACAGAAAAACGTTGAATCATCATTTTTAACCTCAAAATGAACATGAAAAAAACACTCAACATAGGAACCAATAGTTGAAATTGGTGACAGAATAGCTATGTAATAGAGCCCTAAGAAATTACAAGGGGGGGGGGGGGTACTTTTTCCAAATGGGTCCTCAGGGAGGGCCATATTTTAGAAAATGGAAATTGGTGTGAGGAGCAGAGTGGGTCTCACAGTAGTAATGGGGGAACAACATTACAAGATATTGGTAATAATGTGGTGGAGTGGAGATGTTGACCAATCAGCCCTGGGGTTGTCAGTTGTGCACTCCATCTATGCTTTGGCAGTTCTGGCCTTCAGCTCAGCCAATAGATCCAAACACAGGCTTTGATACAAACACAAACTCACTGTGATGCCTTTAAAAATTATCAATGTGGTGGGATCTTACTACAAAAAAATTATCTGTTTCTAGTGGGATTGAACCCAGGACCTCCTGACTACTAATCTTGAGCTCTAACAACTATGCCACAGAGAGGCAGTTAAAAAAGTTTTCATTAAAATCTTTTTACAGGGCATTGTCATTTGTTAGAGAAAGGAAATTGAGGGAGGGTCACTTTTTACACCCCCCCCCCCCCCCTGGCTAAAAAAAAACATAAGTAGAATTATATGTTTCTCAATTTGACAACTTTCAGTTTGGATATTATTGCTTGCATTACCTGCAATGAATGTAAAACATTTTGGAATTGAAAAATAAAAAATAAACACTACTACAACTTTACACTCTAAAATATAGAATGGGAAATAACAACACCAAATAACAACATTGGCATTTATCACTCATCATCATCATGTCCCTGTAAACAGATTCACTTGGCAGCTCAGTATCGCATGTATTAATCTAGTTACATTTTCACAGCTGGTTATCTGGGGACATGACCTTAAAAGTTCAAAAGGGTCAAGACTGATATCAAAATTATTGGTTTCATGTATTAAAACTGAGTAAACGAAAAAATAAAAACTTGTTTGTGTTATTTATCACTCAAACGTTTGCCACTTTTGCACTCTGTACTGAGCCTCAGTATAATACAACTGTACTCGTGTAATTACACTAAAGTATGTGCAGACTATTCAACCTCTTAGCTTGAAATCTAACCCAAAACATTTTGAACAATTATGGGGAAATTGTTGGGGCTGACAACTAACAGTTAAACAAAACACACAATTTAGTCGACATCAGGAATGTGCTAATGATCACAGTTTAAAGTCGCTTGTGAGCTTAGGGACCAGTCAGTTTCTTCAGCCGGGGGGGGGGGGGATTCTTAAACTGGGCCGACAAAAAGTCACTGACCCCCCCCCCACCGGTAAAACCAAAAACAGGCTGACCCCCTAGCACTTAATTCTAAAACATGATGACCCCCCCCCCCCCCCCCATATATATATATATATATAATATTCACATGACAGGTATTTTTTGATCGTGACTCAGTGTGGACTGCTTGACTGTCTTGCATCTACTTTATAAGATTCCGGGTTAGCACTATCATAATTATAATTATCGACTACACAGGGTAAATATATTCCAAAAGGAGTTTAAGAGCATCTTGACAGTGAAAGGTAGGGGGGAGGCTTGAGAAGAGAATATGTACATCTCTTATGGGGGGTCCTAGAAGCCCTGGGGGTTTTTTACTCTGAAAAGTCAATTTTGAGACTATTCAGGCCCTTTCAGGCAATAATTTCCAAGCTTTACAAGACAGCACCAACATGTAAAAAGCAACTACACAGGGTTGAAATACTTTTGAAATATACTTTGATAGCATCTTGACAGTAAGAGGGGAAGAGATTGAGACTGGGATATGTCCATCTCATGTGGGGTCCAAGGGGGTCTCCCTCAAGAAGCCCTGGAGGATTTTTATTCTTAAAGCCAATTTTTAGGCTATTCAGACCCTTTCAAGCAATAACTCAATCCATGCTTTACAAGACAGCACCGTCAAGTATCAGAAACTATTCTTTATAACTTACATAGGGTTGAAATATGTTCTTAAACAGTTAAATGGCATCATTATATACATGTAGTAAAGGTCAGCACATCTACTGGTAGTATAATTGGTAGGAGAGATTTGGAGTTTAAGGCAATGGTAGACTACCTTGGCAAACACTTCACATCTTTAAAAGACAATATCATCTCAAATTAGAATTGGGTGAAAATATTTAAGAAAAGTTCAATACCATTATGACAGTAAAAAGGTTGTTGGTGCATCTGATTGTTGGTTGAATGCATGAGTGACCTCTGGGGTGAGGGAGTCCTTGGGTCGGAGGAATCATGACAAAATTAGATTTCAAGTTCCTCCCTTTATAACCCAAAAAAATTCAGATCCCCCCTCCACATGGTCAGAAATTTTCAAGCCCCCCCCCACACACATTTATTTTTATAACATATATATAGCCACACACATACACACGTGTACACACACACACACACACACACACACACACATACATATACCTAAATGCATGCATACATACATACATACATACATACATACATACATACAATACATACATACATACATACATATATACATACATACATACATATACCTAAATGCATGCATACATACATACATACATACATACATACATACATACATACATACATACATACATACATACATACATACACACATACATATATACATATACCTAAATGCATGCATACATACAATGTACATACATACATACATACATACATACAAACGCACACATACATACATACATACATACATACAAACGCACACATACATACATACATACATACATACATACATACATTGCATACATGCCCGATTTTACCCATGCACCGGAAGGTTTCGATCGTTGATACTTCATACAGACTTTACAAAACATTCCTATGACAGAACATAATGAAACCGTTTTCAATTAGATAAAACAGGCTAGTCCGGTTGTCTACGGTATAGTTTTCAATGTTACGACAGAAGGATTCGGTGTTTTCTACCGAGTAAGTCGCCATATTGAGCACGTGAAATGAACATAAACATGGTGCGTATGTGACGACAAACGTAATTTGTCTACACCGGTCACATGATACAATGCTCCAATAAAAGTTCACTTTACTACTACCGTGGAGCTGTATGCTAAGACAAATCAACCGAGTGCATGCAGTCGACAACGAATGTAAGCTATTAAACTAAACATTGTTTACTACACATATTCGACTCTCGGAAACATTCAGAGTATACCATATCCTAACACATGTATCTTGTTGGCAGAAAAAACATCCCCGTCATTGGATTGGAGGCTTTTTGCCCTTTTGAACATCGCATCAAACACATATAACAAAGCTTTCAGCTCGTTATTACGCGGAATTACGTGAGATCGAGAACGCAGGGATTGTCTCCATATAAACATACGGAGGTCGACATTGAAGGACCATGGTAAATCATAGATCTTTGAGGAGATAATGGGTAAATATGTAATATAACTCACCTTCACCCTCTTCATAGTACAACCACTTGTACTTCTCGGCCCACTGAGGATACCATCCGGAAGTACGATGTCTTTCAGTTGACTTCGACGGAGTTGAACGTGACGGGGATTGCGGCTGAGACGGGTCGCACACTTTTCGACGCTTGGCGGATCCACGTTCTCGTTGTTAGAACTCGATGCATGTTTGCTTTTGAAACCAAATCGCTCAAGAGACACAGGCCTCGAAATTCGTTTTTTCCCCCATCTGCCCATTGGGCAGGTGGTTGAAAATTTTACCTGCCCAACCAAAATTTTACCTGCCCAATTCACCTTTCACTAATTTTGTTACTAGTCCTTTAGATCAAGTCTTCTACGGTAAGTACCACTATTGAGCCACCTGTCTAATGCCCTGATCACAACAAAGCCTCACTCTCTGGCCCATCCAATACAATACGTAGTAACGCATCTAATGAGTCGATCGATACTCAGTGAACTGCGCCAATCTGTTTTCACACGTTTCATTTCCGAGACATCATCATCTTTCTCTTCTCTTTTCAACCATTTATATTCTTTCTCCCATTCTTTACGGAATTTTCGCTTTCTTTTCCTTTCATACTGCTTCCAAAACGTTGTCGGTTTGCTATCTCCGTCATCATCTTTGTTTGACTTTTCAGTCTCTTTCGATGTACTTGGTATTGCCACTAAATTATCACTCTCCATACGCAACTTCCCAGCTTTCTCGCCGTCACCACCCTCACTTTCTTTTCTTTCTTGCTTCTTCTTCTTTTCATTTGGAGTATCATTGTTTGAAGACTTCGTAAATCCAAACTTTAATAAGCTCATGTTTATTCAACAGCTTTCATTTAATAGCATACGTAACGTCACTTCGAGGTCAGGGCCCGCAGAGGTAAATACCACTTCATGAACACATGACATGGCTGGTCACATGAGTGAAACACATGGTTGCTATTGATATGCAAATCAAACCAATACGTGCCTATGATGCGAATGTCCATATATGGAGAGGTTGAAAGGTCATTCCATTCTGGCATTAGGCAATGCGGAAATGAAGAATCTTAGGTTTGATCGAAACAAGCTAAGTTACAAGAGACAAATCAACAAAAAATAAAACCCCAAAACGATTGCGATAACAATTATTGACCAAATTAGAGTAAGCAGTTTATAATAAAGTATTCAAAACAAAAGCGCCGGCCCAACTGGGCAGGTGTGCATAAATTTTACCGGCCCAGCACCACTTTTCACCTGCCCTGGGCCGCTGGGCCGGCGGGAATTTCGAGCCCTGAGACATCGTGTTGGTCTGTTCTTCTGCAGTTACAGATATGAACTGCCGATACAGTGAATGTACCACAGTTTATATACTAGTACATGGCGTTGCGATGTGTGGGTTACTTTGATGTTTTTTTTTACTTGGCCGAAGTGTCAATTTGCTATTTTTTAAAACTATAGAAACATGAACTCGGTCTATCTTAATTAGCCGCAAGAGGTGTGAAAAGTTACAATCCGACATATTAATTGTATTCGTTTAACACATACAGTACAAGACGTGCTAATCGCACTTCAATGTGGCTTCAAGTGTGGCAGTATTGCCAATTACAATAAATCTAAAGAAGCTGACAACACAACGGAAACAAAGGGGCGGTGCGACAAAGTACAGGGGCGGTACATATTTCAAAGGGGCGGCCAACACAAACAGAGGGGCGGTGCGCCCCTCCAAAACCCCTCGTGGAGAACACTGAGATGTCGAGTTGCCAAATAAGTTGTTGAGACGAATCAAATAAGATGTCGAGGTGCCAAATAAGTTGTTGAGACGAATCAAATAAGATGTCGAGTTGCCAAATAAGTTGTTGAGACGAATCAAATAAGTTGTACATAATAATGGCCCTAATACTCCACCATACAGATCAGTAATAAAGAGAAAGACTGCACTGCAATCAATACTAGTAGTTTCAGTGTGATGATGGGTGGATGTACATGTACATGTACATGTGTATAGATGGTTGGATGTTGAGATTAGATAGTTGGAAATATGGATGTATGCATGGATGGATCATGTAATATGAATGAATGAATGAATGAATGGCTGGATGGCTCATGGGTGGGTGAGTGAAGAGATGGATGTTTGGATGTAGGCCTAGGAATGGATGAATGGATGGTTAACTTACCTGTACAGTGGTCCAAGTTGTAACAAATGTAAAATCCATTTCCACCATGTCATGTCATCATCATTTATATACCACTTTGTACTAAATATTTGCATAACAATGGATGATATACAAATCAGTGCCAGTGTTAGACCAGCCCATATGTATTCTTCATCATAGATGTACTTCACTGTTACTATCAAATCTAGTGAAGAAAAACAAAAGAAACATGTTGACTAAATTTGTAGTAAAGAATATTAACCTACAGCAAGTTCTTTTGTCAAAATTATGATCGCCCATGAAATAAATCTGCATTATATTTATTATTATTATTATTACAACTTAAGGGGTTTAATAATAACTTTGATATTACATTGTACATCGCAAGGTTATAACAGATAATTGTGGTTGAGAAACATTATAACATGTACGTAAGCTTGTTCTCGCAACAGGTCAAGCGATTACGTAATTTGCATAACAGCTGTCAGACACCTTTCTTGATAAATGATGAAGAATATAACGAGTATAAAGTTGGCGTCAGATTCAGATTCAGATTCAGCTAGCATCATATTGAGCGTCAGATTCAGCGTCAGATAGCGTCAGATCCGAAGACACCCGACGGACTCAATCAAACACGAAATAATACTGTTGAGACTACAGGGAAAGATTCCGCTTCACAGCCTTTTGATGGAAGTTGGAATGTCTCTGCTTGCACAATTTTTATTTGGGAAAAATATGTGAAATAGAGTTGAAATACTTGCAACCAAGACAATGATAGCCCCAAGTTCAGCCACTGTATGTTCGTTGGTTGATACTTTTTGCCAATAATGTACATGGTGTCAGTAAAAGCTAAGTTTACGTATGTAATATGTTGTCATTTTTAAAAATTTGAATTTAAAATTTAAAAATTGTGCAAGCAGAGACATTCCATCTTCCATCAAAAGGTTGTGAAGCAGAATCCAGGGTTCGTACACTTAAAGCAAAACAAAATTCCAGGACTTTCCAGGGGTTTTTCGTCAGTTTTCCAGGGGTATTCATATTGATTTTGGCCATTTTCCAGGGGTGTTGACAATAAAGTATATTTTTTGAATGACATCTAATTGTCTGATGTGGACGAGAAAAATCAACAACAGTTTCCATATGTCACAAAACATTTTAAAGACAATCGACACTATGCAAGATATTGGTTTCAAAACCACGTTTACACGCTAAGATTAACGGAGAAACCTCTGTCCTACCCCCTAAGCAGCTGTTTCGTCAAGCTGGTGCATTGATCGTGTAAGATTGAGTCGCAGCATTCGTCAGTCTAATTCAGACATATCCAGAAAAATAAATCAAAAAATAAAGTTTGTCCTCGTTATTGTATGGTTTGATTTACTAGATTTATAAGCCACCTAAAATAATTTTTTTCTTCAAAATTTTGAATAAAAACGTCATTTACGTAACGAAATTTCGAGCTATGAATAACTGAATACATTCATCGCTAGCGTCTCGATGTTTATGTACGGATGCCACGAGTTGCGGAACATCGCGATTTCAACTCAACTTGACCATTGACGAATGTTACTGTACCGACAACATAAAACAGTTATTCTTTTAGAACATGTAACACAAATACCCATTTATCGACGAAATAAAAGTCACAACCGTACTTCCATAACCCGGAAATTCAACTGCACTTCCCTAGGCCCTAGCCCTATCTTATAGTATCAGTCGACTAGTGCGCCGAACTTGTAACAATTTCTAATCGAGGTTGATGATGCTTTGATACTCGCTACAGTGTTACGATAATCTTGTTAACAGACCTACTGTACATGTTACCCCGGCGCGGCCGGGACTGTTACAATATCATGTCCCTGAAATGACGACAGGGAGATGTATGGAGTAGCAATATATGCAAGATCAAAAGAAACACTGCGGCGCCCATTCAACTAATAGGCACGGTCTGTGGGGCAAAATGTCTCATGGAACGATCGCTTGACTGTCTGGGTTCAATCGGCGTGGCGAAAGACTTTGAAAATATTTTCGCAATTTCACATTTACGAGATTCAGAATCATATGAATGGGTGGCTCGAGCACAGACATGACAATCGTCAATATTAATTGATCGATTATACATGATCATTTTCCAGGGTTTTCCAAGGGTAGGGCACATTTTTCCAGGGCTTTCCAGGGAGGGTTTGAAATTCCAGGGTTTTCCAGGACCGTGCAAACCCTGAGAATCTTTCCCTGTAGTCTCAATGGTATTATTTCAGTTTTGATTGAGTCCGTCGGGTGTCTTCGGATCTGACGCTGAATCTGACGCTCAATATGACGCTAGCTGAATCTGAATCTGAATCTGACGCCAACTTTATACTCGTAAGAATATAACAATACGGCGTATTCCGGTTATCGAACTTCCGGTTGTTTCGCAGGAAAGTATCGCGAGAGGGCGCACCATATCTGACAAAGTGAGGGCCAGAATTTTCGTCATGGCATCTAATAGTATGGCGATGTATGAAGCTGTCAACAAAATGGTCGTAAAAGAACTCCGTGCATTCATAAAAGAGTGGAAAATTACTACTTCTAAATCTACTAGATATCGCCAGAAATGCTGTCAACCTTGGTCTTGAAACACTAGAAAATGATAATTTTCTGAGAGAACGGAAGAGGAGACGAATAGTGGATGTCAAGCATCAAAAGATAGAACTAATCGACAGCGGAAACATTGAAAGTTGGACGGAGGACCTTCGAAATATACCCGATGTAGACATGATAAACATATTTCTTTACCTTACTGGTGTCTGTTGCTTGACAAAAGAACGATTAGAAAATTACAAATCTGACAACAGCTTCCAATCTGATTAAAATCCGATGTAGATGTTGGCTGATCGTTCATTGCTATTTTACCTTCGTTATTTTGCCTGAATTGACCTTCTTGGTACATGTTTACATTTTTTAGCTTGCCTGATCGCCTCCTCTACGATCAGGCTAAAAAATTTAAACATGTACCAAGAAAAATAATATCAGGCAAAATAACGAAGGTAAAATAGCAATGAACGATTAGCCGACATCTACATCGGATTTTAATCAGATTGAACAGCTTCCAGCTACAGTCATTGCAATATTGAGAGTTCGGTCGACAATTACCAAGTCACATTGTGATTTTGAGGGTTCTTTCCTCTGTTTTTGTACCTTTTTCCGTTCCAATGTTTGACTGGAAGCAATCGCTACAATTTCTCCAACGGTAACGCAAATGGACGAGGTCACACTGAAAACGTGAGTGAGATGTCAGTGTACTACCTGTTTCAAAATGTTGCTACTTTTGGGTTTTCCTCACGGTCGAATTGCAGAGCCAAACTTACGCGAAATATTAGGAGAACAAGAGGTTAATTTGCTATTTCGTTATTTGATGGGCGATAATGCAATATTATAGCGTAAAGTTACGGGGAATGACAGAAAATCTTTAGTCAGTGGTTACGATGCCTATAGACTCTATGCTTTGCAACAATGCTCTACAATTCTGGCCCTCACTTCCGGTTCTAAAACAGCGCCCCTAGTGGCCAAACAATCATATCTTTTATCTTTTCGGGGCTTCTTCGATAACCGGAATACGGCGTATTACGTCGCAGTTTTACAAGGTGCAGTTTGTAAGTGGCAGGTCGCAGTCCTCACCGGTCGGTCTTCCATGAGAGAGATTAGTAGTGAATGGGAAAATGACATAATTTTTCACATGGAAAGGACCGTAATTAAATACATCTCTTACAGCTATCAGCATAGGGTAATTGCAGTGACGCAAATGCAAAACACGTTTTGACGGCAAACCCTAGTAAAACAATTAAAAGAATACAGTAAGTAACAATAATTAAGTCTCTCAGAATCAGATTCAGAATGAAACTAATTTGACAGTTGAGATATGACAGATAACAGGTATTTAAAATTGTACGTGGATGATTCTGAATGCCAGCGCTCAATAAGGGCACTCATAAATCGACGTGCATGAAATTATCACAAATGCGATAAGTGTGACCACAGAGACGGTTTATGTCAAATTATGATCTCACCTGTACCGATGTCAACAACAAACGTCAACATTGACACTATCCCGAAAAGTGCGTCGAGAAAACCAAATCTGCATTCTTGATTATATAACAGGTGGTTACATGGTACTGGAGAGTCGATAAAACCCCCATTATCATCATTTTCCTCATAACGAGATGATCGAGACGAGCTTAATTTACGCGGGGCCATTTTGAATGTCACTTTTAAATACTACGCATGCGCAGCATCAGTGTGTTTCGAAAACTAATATTCGGTGAAAAAATAGTTCCGTTATTGACCGTATAAAATGTTTTAAGACAGTCAAGCAAGAATCTCACTTATCAATGAACTCCTCATCAAACAACAAAACGCCACATTAAAAGAGTTTTACATCATACATCATGTTAGCCGATCAACAATTTAGATGACGAAGTTGAAGGGTTTCACAAAAATATTTTCAGGAAGATAGGGGATCAATTTTCTCACCGGAAATTTTCAAAATGGCGGACGTTGAAGAGAGTGTAAGCGAAACTGTTCAACAAATAAATGACACTTTGAACGAAACTACGGCCAATGTAACGACAAGAATCCCTGCAACGCCGGAGGGAATGGCCATAGCATACGCAAGTCTTGTTATCATGGCCTTGATTCCGATTTTCTTTGGTGCTTTTCGCTCCGTGAGGTACCATAAGGAACAAAAGGTAGGTAATTGTTGACATCATGTAGAGCAAGTTAGAAAATAGTGTAAAAATTATTATTAGGGAAGTCCAGTAAACATTTCTAAAAATGTATTGATTTTGAATGTGTATTCTTTCTCTTTGATATATCCAAAGTTAATCCTTGTAATGTGTCAAATTAATGTACCTGATCTTAAATCGTACTGCACAGACAGTATCGACAGTGTTGCCGGCCGTAGTGGCAGTACAACACACCGTCACCGTATGGTGTAACTTGTCTTTTAGTGCCACGTGTACCAAAAGGCAGACATTTTCACCAAATCTTCACATTTTGACAAGATTTATTACAACCTACCTTGCTTATATGTTTTATAGTTATAGTTACAGATGTGATTTTGTATTGTTTTGATTAAAGAGTGTCCGCTATAATTCTTGGGCAACACCAAATATTTTGTTGTAATTTATGCTAACAGCTGCTCAATTGTTTATGTTACTGTTAAATGACAATTTGAATGAGTTTGGAGTAACAGCCTGAAATGTGAAGGTATGACTTTTTTTAGTTTGTCGTCATTTAATAATTGTATAAATAGTTATGCTTACCACTAGATTTGTACCATGTTTTCATTTTGGAGGTTGCACTCCCTGACATACAGTAATTAGAGATACAGGCTATACTGGTAGTACTCTGCATACTTATCAATATAGTTGATCTCAGAGTGCTACTAGAATAATTCTATTTACTTCTTAAACAGATTAAGACAGCTACACACACTTACTGATGATTCAATGTAGTAGATACAAGATGCTGTGTTTGTGTGTGTGTGTGTGTGTGTGTGTGTGTGTGTGCATGTGCATGTGTGCGTGCGTGCGCACGCCCGAGCGTGTCTGTGTGTGTGTGTGTGTGCGTAGATGTATTAGGAAAGAAGGATTATGAATGCCACTTTGACATATTGTACTATTGACAGATACCAACTATAAATCGACCTTCGTTAACAAGATTAATGTATTAATGTTCATTAGCTGCAGTAATTAAAGGCAGATGTCCCCTATATAAAGGGGATTATGGGTAATGTATGCATATGCGGGAAATTCAAACTGCTGTAAGGAGCACTGACTTTGCCCTCATATCTTCATCCCATTTTGCACTGAAAAAGTTTCACATGGCTCTCATATTTCATATATTACATTTCATATACAGGGCTCGAAATTAACTTTTCTCCCTGGTAGCCCCTGTGGGCTACCATTCATAAAGGTCAGTAGCCCCATGACCTTCACTGGTAGCCCCATATATTTGTGTACATAGTTATCATACAACAGTGGTTTACCAACACTGAATGTGGACTATAATGTCTGTTTAACAATGTAAAAATGGTTGATAATAAAGTTACGAATTTCTGTTGTAATGATAGGACAAACGTCTCAAGTATCTATGATTACTCATATGGCATAAACTATGAACACACCATGACCATTCATCTACTTGACTGCTTGACCATTTTACACCAGTCCATCAAAAGACCGTGTTTCGATGTCATATACCATCAGCCTCATCTATTACGTACTGATTGTCGTCGCATGAAATTCGAGTTTCGTAATTCCCAGTCTGTATATTCGTTCATTTGAAACCATGCATTTCCTAAAATGTTTTACATTAAAATCCGAAATGTGAATGAAGGCATCGACTTCGGCTATGATTCCATCACCACTCGAGCCGAGCATTACGGAAATGACAAAATTGACATCGTACCGAAAATGGGTGAACGGGTCCTGCTGTCAGTAACCAACAACTTCGTGTCAAGTACTAACAACGTAAGGAAGTGCTTCACGGATTAAAACGCATGTTTTTTCATCAATGTTTGCGGAATTGTTATCACGAAATGTACCCCGGAAGTATCTGAATTAGCTGACATCGCAGCACATGGTGCGTCCAGGGTGTGACGTGATAACATCGTTGTCAAATATAAATATTCATGAGAGAATAATATGTAGCGATGTAGACGTCAAACACATCGCGTCCTGCATACACATTGGTAAGACGCGTTGACGTTCGATGTTCAGCGGGAACGTATTGTGTTGGTTATATTAGCGACATGACAAAGGCCTGACATGTCAGCTTACTGTTTATGCCGGTAGCCCAAGTGGGCTACCAAATACGAAAAGTAGTAGCCCCGTGTCAACATTTGGTAGCCAAATGACACGGGGCTACCGTTAATTTCGAGCCCTGATATATATTTGTAAGTATATGGTGATGCAACATGAGGAGAAATAACTGACGTTAACTAAGTTTGGTAGTCAATATAGCAGGTTTACCATCAAACTGATGCAAAATTTGTTTCAAATTTGTCTAGTAAAAACCGTTGGCCCAGTTGTCAATTTAGGCTTACAAGTTACTCAAAGCATGATAAGACACTGAATGGTGCAAATAAACAACATGTGAAATGCCAAATACCAAATACACACAATACAAGCGAATAAAATGCTCAAAAATCAAGCTCACATGTGCGAACGGTATGTGAAAATGATACATTGTTACTGAAATAGAATGACATTACAATGAAACCAAAATGTTTCTCTGTTCCTCAGTTTGATCGATATACATTCTGTGTCGCTATACTCCTTAGTAAAATCGTAATTTCTTGTGTGCGTGCCAAGTGTTTTCTGTCAAGTAGTTTTGTCTTTGACGTACCTAGAGTACCTAGTAGGCAGTGATGTAGATAATAGCCGGTTTGTTACCAGTCACAAAACCCAGCTATAACTTACATTGTATAAGTATAACAGTTGTGGGACCGGCTTAGGAAAGTACTCAAACCTGATGATCATTGTAAAAAATTCTAAGGTCAGAAAATTAAATATGAGTTGCCCAGAAGTTCTAATAGCAACTAAAATACCCAAAGTGTAAAAAAAGAAATTAATTCATAATTATTTGGAAAACATTTGACGATTACGCGGTAAAACAAGACTGGCCACGCTATCGCTAGTGAAAGCCTTCGAATTAGTTTCATAGGGACCGGACGTTGAAGGAAGCGCGAAGCGAAGTATGAGGTCAATGTGACGTCTCATGATGTATGATGCAACAACACGACGTTTATGTAGCGTAGAACTAAATGTTTTCTAAACTTCAGTGGAAAGAAATTTTGTTGAGAAAACTGAAGAGAGGAAGCAAAATGTGACACTGACAGACAAGCTAGATGTACGGTACATGTACAGGAGGCGAGGCACACCATGTGGTGCAAACTAGACAATGATCGTGCGTGTCATGTATATGGCATCAGATGTAATACATGTGCAATGTAGCTAACCAAATGTTCTTTGACTGCAGTCTTTCTTGTAACAAGTATTGAAAATTGTCAGAAACCTGAGGATTTTATGATTGAATATATTTCAGTCAAGAATTCCCATACTTTCAGTTAAATTTTCTGATGGCTGGGAAGCAAGACATTTTTGAAACATTTAGTGTGACGTTTGATACTGATAAGCAACATTGATGACGGGTGCAGTGATATAATTCATAAATAAATCTAATGTTAAGGCAACTCTTTTATTTTTGTAATGATCCTCAAATGTCAAGGACAACTGTCTATGTTGTACACATAGATCATACATCACTGTCTAGTCTAGTTCCTATACCTGTTGACTGTTCTCTATGATCTCTAGCTCTAGATCTGTGCATGTTGTGGAGATGAATGTAACACAAACTAACTAGACTACAAGTACAATCATGGAGGCATCAGAAAATATTTGTTTCATTTGAATTTGAGCATTGAGAAATCATATTAAATTCTTTCCAGATTTCTCAAAAATTGTTTCAATATGTTTTGGCGCTATCCGGCAATAACCCTCGTCATGTAAATGACATTGACTGACATCGTAGTCAAACATACGGAGACAGAGCGTAGACCAATCAAGAGTCGGTACTCACCCCACCATGAGGTATGCATTTTTGCGTTTGTTTTGAAATAGCTGGGGTGGTACTCGCACACATCGGGATAACTCGGAGAAGCACATGTTTGTGATTTTATTGACTGTTTTCTGAGATGAGAGATTGGGTTTGGAAATACAAGTTTACTCAATCATAAAACAGCCATAACAGATACTTTCAAAGCATTAGAACATGGAAGGAAAATAATGGGAACATCAATGACATTTCTACCAAACTCGAGATCACACGTAGCTAGCTACGTAGTGTACAGTAAGTATGGAAGTGTAAAGCTTAGTCCGCTCTGGTCCGTGCGATACTTGGGAAGTAAATTTTGATGTTTACCCGATTATGTTGTCCAAACACGACCTTCATGTAATCTGTAATCGGTAAAAAAAAAATTGTCATCCAGCTAACGATTTTGGTGTTTTCAAATTTATGTAACGACCGACTAAATGCCGACGCTAGTGTACATGTGCAACTGTAATCTACATTTGTAGTACTTTGTACAAATGATACAAGTAAGCTAGTTCGTACCCTAGAATATCAGTTTACAATTTCAATTATACAAATTGTCACTGTGTGACAGTGTTTGGATGGTGTTGGAACAGGTCCCTCAAAATATAATTTTCTCGGGCTATAATTTTTATATATCTTTATAGAAATATGTGTTTCACCAAGACTGGGTGTCTGGTAGTACGTACGCACCGGAAAAAAAATGTAGCAGAAACACTGTCACTTGAAAAAAAATATAACAAGGGACTCTTTGGATTAGGCAAGAACTACATGTACACATGTAAGGTCTAACCAGTATGTGTGAACAACCACTAATATGTTGATAAACTACCTGGGTCGGATTTACCAAATGCTCCTCCCAGATACCAGATAAACAAATGTATTCTGTTGCACATGTGCAAACCTACTTCCATAGCATGGGATCATAGCCTGGTTGCACCTTGGGCTTTAACAGACACATAAGAAATTGCAGCGTTACTTTTGATTTTGAGGTGGGTTTGTCTTCTTGTTTTTGAGTTTTCTCATTCTGTCGTGTAACTGCGAAACAAACATTACAATTTCTGCTAGGCAATTGCAAATAGATGGCTGTGTGGTAGATCTGCCTCGCAAAGGTGGGTTGGTGAACTTCCGGTGCGGATATTTCTGGTAAATTAAGCCTTACCTACCAAACAATCTGACATTTTCTAGCTCCGACATTAATTATGAAGCCTTCAAAACACAAGAAATATTCAGAAGTACCCCAATCCCATCAAAATTGGCAAAAGTACATGTAGCAACACACTACAGCATTTTGCAACAGGTAGTACACTGATCTTGCTCAAAACCAACACTACAATTACTGCAGCTAGAGACCATGGTGATATATGATAATATATATATATATATGGTTTTGAAAATTTGAACAAAATTACATGCTATTGACCCTACAGAACTGTTTTGTGAGGTGTTTATTCCTCACTCATCAGGAGTAGAATGGAATATAGTATCTGCGTTTCCTAACCGTTAAATTCTATTATTCTAATGTTCCTAACAGGGAATATCTACCTAGTAACATAGCGTATTTGCATAGTTAATTGTTCTGCAATAATGATTTATGTCTATGCCTACACAACGACACAAGTTCATTCCGTTTGTTTAGAGTGCAGTGATGAGGTTGACAAATTATAATGTACTTTTCAGTTATGCAGAGATTACATCTGACTGGAGCTGTTGTACGGTCGTGCGCACGCAATTATTTTCCACATAATGTCGTAATCAATTTCTTTATCCTTAAGAAACCATACATACTTACTTAGTTCTGTTGTGTTTCTTGACAAATTGTTGCGGAATGAAGCAGTGTGGTTCCTGTACCGTGTCTTCAACTTGTTTTCAACAGTCAATCATGTAGATTCACATAGATGTTTACATAAAAACTTTCATCAAATGTTGATCCAAGTACTTGACCAAACTGGCTAACAATTGGTGCAGTTTATTTGAGGATTCATATTAAATGATATTAATTATACATTGAATATAATACAGGATTTATATTGTTTTATTTATCTCATTACAAAATTAGCATTTTATTATCCTCAATCATACTTAAAGTGTATGTAAATTGGTTTCCAAAGTTTCCGACTTTTTGCCTGGAAATGACGTAGTTTTCATAGGTGATTAAAGATTTGTGTGACATTTTTGACAAAAGTACAATATTAATTACGAAAAATTGACTTTTTAAAAAAAATCTGTGATTAGCTCTTAGCAACAAAACCATGCCCATAGCAACAGGTAACCAATGACATATAATGCCAAAATAACACCAGTGATGCATCTGGGCATGTGTAAATGAAGCTGTATTCACAAAGTGATAATCTCATAAGCAATGTGCAAATTAGGTCTAAAAATCTAAATTTTTGTCAAAAACTTACATTGTATATCTTGAAACTGCATGGTGAATGGGGTTGAAACTTGGTGGCGATGTTTCTGGAGGTGTTATTCTGCAGTTATTGCTGAAAACATTTTGACACATTTGGCCCTAGCAACCATGACCAAGCCCTTAGCAACAGTGAAATGATTATGCATATAACAAGGATAACAACAGGGATGGGTAGGTAAATGAATACAGATTCAAAAAATGTATGCAAATATGCCCAGCAACAACACCACACCCATAGCAACAGCTGAATACAGTTGTGCTACAACGGCAAACACCATTGCCATTGGCACTATATTGTTCAAAACATTTTGACACAACTTGCTCTAGCAACCATGGCTATGCCCTTAGCAACAGTGAAATGATAATGCATATTACGAAAGGTAGGTAAGTGAATAAATAATAAAACATTGTATGTTAGTAATAATATGCCTAGCAACAAGACCACGCCCATAGCAATATCCAAATGATGGTTTATATTGCAAAAATGAAAACTGGGAAGGGTAGGCAAGTGACTAAGATTCCAAAAATGTATGCAAATAGAAATATGCCTAGCAACAAGACAACCCCAATAGCTTTTGGATACTTTGCTGCTCTCCTAATGATCAGTCATGCATTGTGTCATGCCCAACATTCCATCACACAATAAAATCATGAAAACAACAGATTAGTTGATGGAAAACATTTATTCACAGGACAGCTTATAGCTCCATGTAAATGTCATGGATGGACACTTACAAACATATTTATCCATGCAAATGTCATTGACTGACACTGGCAAGCATTCATTTGATTTGTTGTTGTTATTATGGTAATCCACTAGATGTGTACAGGCCTGAGAATGACCACATCCATCATCATTGTTCACACTAGGTTGACACAGGTTATTTTTTGTAAAAGTGTCATCAATTTCTTGTTCAGTGAAGCCAAGGAAATTATCATTACTGGACTTCACTTCAAAAATCTCCAAGACTAAGAGTAAGACACTTATCAGGAAAATTTGTTTTGGATCGGCCATCAAACTTCCCATGTGCACATCATGGCCGCCATGTTGTGTATCAGTGGAACGCTATAGAAAAAACACTACGTCACCAGACTAAGCATATCACCATCAACAACATAAATGTGGTATAACAATGACAAGTCCTGAACAGAAATTATGCTAAGGTCAAAAGGTTAGGTACCGTGGAACCCAATATATCAGGTATCCGTCTCTAAAGGGTTAATCATGTAGTACCTAACCTAGCATTTAAGGATAGTGTAACCTTTGAATGATATCAGTTATTAATCATGTAGTACCTAACTTAGCATTTAAGGATAGTGTAACCTTTGAATGATATCAGTTATTAATCATCTAGTACCTAACTTAGCATTTAAGGATAGTGTAACCTTTGAATGATATCAGTTATTAATCATCTAGTACCTAACTTAGCATTTAAGGATAGTGTAACCTTTGAATGATATCAGTTATTAATCATCTAGTACCTAACTTAGCATTTAAGGATAGTGTAACCTTTGAATGATATCAGTTATTAATCATCTAGTACCTAACTTAGCATTTAAGGATAGTGTAACCTTTGAATGATATCAGTTATTAATCATCTAGTACCTAACTTAGCATTTAAGGATAGTGTAACCTTTGAATGATATCAGTTATTAATCATCTAGTACCTAACTTAGCATTTAAGGATAGTGTAACCTTTGAGTGATATCAGTTATTAATCATCTAGTACCTAACTTAGCATTTAAGGATAGTGTAACCTTTGAATGATATCAGTTATTAATCATCTAGTACCTAACTTAGCATTTAAGGATAGTGTAACCTTTGAGTGATATCAGTTATTAATCATCTAGTACCTAACTTAGCATTTAAGGATAGTGTAACCTTTGAGTGATATCAGTTATTAATCATCTAGTACCTAACCTAGCATTTAAGGATAGTGTAACCTTTGAATGATATCAGTTATTAATCATCTAGTACCTAACCTAGCATTTAAGGATAGTGTAACCTTTGAATGATATCAGTTATTAATCATCTAGTACCTAACTTAGCATTTAAGGATAGTGTAACCTTTGAATGATATCAGTTATTAATCATGTAGTACCTAACTTAGCATTTAAGGATAGTGTAACCTTTGAATGATATCAGTTATTAATCATCTAGTACCTAACTTAGCATTTAAGGATAGTGTAACCTTTGAATGATATCAGTTATTAATCATCTAGTACCTAACTTAGCATTTAAGGATAGTGTAACCTTTGAATGATATCAGTTATTAATCATCTAGTACCTAACTTAGCATTTAAGGATAGTGTAACCTTTGAATGATATCAGTTATTAATCATCTAGTACCTAACTTAGCATTTAAGGATAGTGTAACCTTTGAATGATATCAGTTATTAATCATCTAGTACCTAACTTAGCATTTAAGGATAGTGTAACCTTTGAATGATATCAGTTATTAATCATCTAGTACCTAACTAAGCATTTAAGGATAGTGTAACCTTTGAATGATATCAGTTAT
Organism: Glandiceps talaboti; assembly: GCF_964340395.1. NCBI lineage: Eukaryota > Metazoa > Hemichordata > Enteropneusta > Spengelidae > Glandiceps > Glandiceps talaboti. The sequence continues at coordinate 23,363,500 of NC_135562.1, read as the reverse complement.
TAATCATCTAGTACCTAACCTAGCATTTAAGGATAGTGTAACCTTTGAATGATATGTATATGTTATTTGCCAAATACCGTTCCATATCTTGCTGCGAGAGGTAATTTTTCCGGTAATAGCGGAGAGCCGGAGGCGAGCCGTTATACCGGAAAAATTAACTCGAGCAGCAAGATGTGGAACAGTATTTGGCAAATAACATACTTATACGTCACCTGCGACCATGAATTCATTTTTGAATGTCTAAAAATGCTGTTTCATTTTAAAATAAAATCACTTCCGCGTTATACTGTTGAGCGTAGTATCATGCATCACTCCGATAACTGCAATGCGGTTGTTTACACGTCAGCCTTAACTTTATCATCCAATCAGAGTGCGCGTTTGCTCAGTAGTATGACGTATTGTTTACTATTTGCATATCACTCAGCGATGTATTCAAACTTATAACCATCAGCTGAAAAATGAGTGCGTCTTTGTTTTGCTTACTGCATTCCATTAAATGTACAAAAATGTTCGTGATATGCTTTCTTGTTCTAGTTAAGCAAAAACTGCACCCTCTGTGGTGGTAATTTTCATATCCTTCATAAATTTAGGAATTCATGGTTACGATCGCGTGACGACCGCGAGTTCGCCGTCACTGGACTTTCGCCGTTCAGTGTGGAATTTTTGGCTTTTTCCCTGTAACATGAAAAGTACAGTTCAAAGACTTGTTACAATTTATACAACGGTGATATTTTGTTCGGTTGACAACAAATTTGGCATTGGAAATGCTGGTTATAGCTCGATCTCTAGTTGTCTGCTAGATTTGTTTACAAGGGGACGTGCAGTGATCACGTGATACAACAAGCAAAAATACGGCTGTTGGTGAAAAATACGCCTGTGTATCTGCAGGGTTCTCGACCAATCAGAATGCGAGATTGGTGACAGGTGACGTATAACAGTTATTAATCATCTAGTACCTAACTTAGCATTTAAGGATAGTGTAACCTTTGAATGATATCAGTTATTAATCATGTAGTACCTAACTTAGCATTTAAGGATAGTGTAACCTTTGAATGATATCAGTTATTAATCATCTAGTACCTAACTTAGCATTTAAGGATAGTGTAACCTTTGAATGATATCAGTTATTAATCATCTAGTACCTAACTTAGCATTTAAGGATAGTGTAACCTTTGAATGATATCAGTTATTAATCATCTAGTACCTAACTTAGCATTTAAGGATAGTGTAACCTTTGAATGATATCAGTTATTAATCATCTAGTACCTAACTTAGCATTTAAGGATAGTGTAACCTTTGAATGATATCAGTTATTAATCATCTAGTACCTAACTAAGCATTTAAGGATAGTGTAACCTTTGAATGATATCAGTTATTAATCATCTAGTACCTAACCTAGCATTTAAGGATAGTGTAACCTTTGAATGATATGTATATGTTATTTGCCAAATACCGTTCCATATCTTGCTGCGAGAGGTAATTTTTCCGGTAATAACGGAGAGCCGGAGGCGAGCCGTTATACCGGAAAAATTAACTCGAGCAGCAAGATGTGGAACAGTATTTGGCAAATAACATACTTATACGTCACCTGCGACCATGAATTCATTTTTGAATGTCTAAAAATGCTGTTTCATTTTAAAATAAAATCACTTCCGCGTTATACTGTTGAGCGTAGTATCATGCATCACTCCGATAACTGCAATGCGGTTGTTTACACGTCAGCCTTAACTTTATCATCCAATCAGAGTGCGCGTTTGCTCAGTAGTATGACGTATTGTTTACTATTTGCATATCACTCAGCGATGTATTCAAACTTATAACCATCAGCTGAAAAATGAGTGCGTCTTTGTTTTGCTTACTGCATTCCGTTAAATGTACAAAAATGTTCGTGATATGCTTTCTTGTTCTAGTTAAGCAAAAACTGCACCCTCTGTGGTGGTAATTTTCATATCCTTCATAAATTTAGGAATTCATGGTTACGATCGCGTGACGACCGCGAGTTCGCCGTCACTGGACTTTCGCCGTTCAGTGTGGAATTTTTGGCTTTTTCCCTGTAACATGAAAAGTACAGTTCAAAGACTTGTTACAATTTATACAACGGTGATATTTTGTTCGGTTGACAACAAATTTGGCATTGGAAATGCTGGTTATAGCTCGATCTCTAGTTGTCTGCTAGATTTGTTTACAAGGGGACGTGCAGTGATCACGTGATACAACAAGCAAAAATACGGCTGTTGGTGAAAAATACGCCTGTGTATCTGCAGGGTTCTCGACCAATCAGAATGCGAGATTGGTGACAGGTGACGTATAACAGTTATTAATCATCTAGTACCTAACTTAGCATTTAAGGATAGTGTAACCTTTGAATGATATCAGTTATTAATCATGTAGTACCTAACTTAGCATTTAAGGATAGTGTAACCTTTGAATGATATCAGTTATTAATCATCTAGTACCTAACTTAGCATTTAAGGATAGTGTAACCTTTGAATGATATCAGTTATTAATCATCTAGTACCTAACTTAGCATTTAAGGATAGTGTAACCTTTGAATGATATCAGTTATTAATCATCTAGTACCTAACTTAGCATTTAAGGATAGTGTAACCTTTGAATGATATCAGTTATTAATCATCTAGTACCTAACTTAGCATTTAAGGATAGTGTAACCTTTGAATGATATCAGTTATTAATCATCTAGTACCTAACTTAGCATTTAAGGATAGTGTAACCTTTGAATGATATCAGTTATTAATCATCTAGTACCTAACTTAGCATTTAAGGATAGTGTAACCTTTGAATGATATCAGTTATTAATCATCTAGTACCTAACTTAGCATTTAAGGATAGTGTAACCTTTGAATGATATCAGTTATTAATCATCTAGTACCTAACTTAGCATTTAAGGATAGTGTAACCTTTGAATGATATCAGTTATTAATCATCTAGTACCTAACCTAGCATTTAAGGATAGTGTAACCTTTGAATGATATCAGTTATTAATCATCTAGTACCTAACTTAGCATTTAAGGATAGTGTAACCTTTGAATGATATCAGTTATTAATCATCTAGTACCTAACTTAGCATTTAAGGATAGTGTAACCTTTGAATGATATCAGTTATTAATCATCTAGTACCTAACATAGACACACCCAAGTGAAGTAGTACATGACGTATCTACTGTATTGTTAGTCCCCGCGGACAAAGTCCAAAACGGGGACTTATGGATTGGGTTCCGTCTGTCTGTCCGTAGGTCCGTCTGTCCGTCCGTCCGTCCATCCATCCGCAGCCGTTTCTTGGAGATGCCAGGACCGATTTTTTTCAAACTTGGTACAGGGGCAACATGCTATGGCATACATATGCACGTCAATTTGTTTTATGATACGATCCAATATGGCCGCCTAGCAACCTTTTACTTTGCGAATTTTCCCTGTCTAAAGCCATAACTCAGACATGCTTTAACAGATCTCATTCAAAGTTGGTATTAGGACAGTGTTCTATGACATACATGTGCATATTCATTGTTGTCATGATATGATCCAATATGGCCGCCTAGCAGCCATTTTGTTTGTGAATTTTCATGTCCAAAGCCATAACTCAGACATGCTTGAACAGATCTCATTCAAAGTTGGTATTAGGACAGTGTTCTATGACATACATGTGCATATCCATTTTCATTGTGATACGATCCAATGTGGCTGCCTGGTAGCCATTTTGTTTGCGAATTTTCATGTCCAAAGCCATAACTCAGACATGCTTGAACAGATCTCATTCAAAGTTGGTATTAGGACAGTGTTCTATGACATACATGTGCGTATCCATTTTTGTCGTGATACGATCCAATATGGCTGCCTGGCAACCATTTTGTTTGTGAATTTTCCATGTCCAAAGCCATAACTCAGACATGCTTAAACAGATCTCATTCAAAGTTGGTATTAGGACAGCGTTCTATGACATACATGTGCATATCCATTTTCGTCGTGATACGATCCAATATGGCTGCCTGGCAGCCATTTTGTTTGTGAATTTTCCATGTCCAAAGCCATAACTCAGACTCCATTTTCATCGTGATATGATCCCCCATACCCAACCAATCCTTTATTGTTGGAGGCATATTCCATGTCCAACAAGCACACATGTAACATATCTAAGTCTGTTTGTTTTAGGTTCATAAATGTTGTTGCGTGATCAGAGTAGTGATAATTCCTTAAAACCCAATTATAGCTGGATCTATGTCATTCTCAATGACTTGTTGAACTCTTGCAATGGCTGATAACATTGGATAACTCTCAATATTTCATGAATTTAATATTGCCAAATAGTTTGAACAACCTAGTACGAAATTTCAAGTACCCTGTGTAGGTGAACTGATAAAATCTCTGGTACATATTGTTAGATATTAGATGATATGATTGACAAAGTATCCTATATTGTTTATCCCAGAACTCTAGTATAAAACCAATACCATGCAACAAGACAGCTATTAGAATTAGACAGCTACATGTATTACTAGAATTAGACAGCTATTACTAGAATTAGACAGCTATTACTAGAATTAGACAGCTGTGGAAATATTGTTTTGGACAATCATGCATGTACCCTGTAATCATACCCTGTACTCATACCCTGTATTCATATCCTGTATTCATACCCTGTAGTCATACCCTGTATTCATACCTTGTATTCATACCTTGTATTCATACCCTGTATATATGTAGTATTCATACCCTGTATTCATACCCTGTACTCATACCCTGTATTCATATCCTGTATTCATACCCTGTAGTCATACCCTGTATTCATACCTTGTATTCATACCCTGTATTCATACCCTGTATATATGTAGTATTCATACCCTGTATTCATACCCTGTACTCATACCCTGTATTCATACCCTGTACTCATACCCTGTATTCATATCCTGTATTCATACCCTGTAGTCATACCCTGTATATATGTAGTATTCATACCCTGTATATATGTAGTATTCATACCCTGTATTCATACCTTGTATTCATATCCTGTATTCATACCCTGTACTCATACCCTGTATTCATATCCTGTAGTCATACCCTGTATTCATACCTTGTATTCATACCCTGTACTCATACCCTGTATTCATACCCTGTACTCATACCCTGTACTCATACCCTGTATTCATACCCTGTATTCATACCCTGTACTCATACCCTGTATTCATACCTTGTATTCATACCCTGTACGCATACCCTGTATTCATACCCTGTACTCATACCCTGTATTCATACCCTGTACTCATACCCTGTATTCATACCCTGTATTCATACCCTGTACTCATACCCTGTACTCATACCCTGTATTCATACCCTGTACTCATACCCTGTATTCATACCTTGTATTCATACCCTGTACTCATACCCTGTACAATGCAGTAGGTCAATAATTAGAACAGATTCAACAATGCAGTAGGTCAATAATTAGAACAGATTCAACAATGCAGTAGGTCAATAATTAGAACAGATTCAACAATGCACAAACTGTTAATTTAAAGTGAAAATTAGAATAGGAAACTAATCTTTAAAATATTATAATTTTTATAGAAGAAAACTTGGGAGTCCTGAACCTCCCTTCAAAGTTGACTAAAATCCAGTTGGCTATAGCTACTAAAACTCCAGTGATATTTGAATTCAGTGAAACAGTGATTTATTTACTTTAATTGTTCATAGGGGTTTACCAGCTTGCATGAGATGGATGGCTATTCACCTGCAAATTACAATCCAGCTACTGTCAATGATGCAGGGATATTTGGCATGCATGTTGAGGTAACGTCCCCCATTAATACCAACAGTTGACTGCCAATTGCAACTACTTTCTCTTCCTTGTGGATTTGACAGATATAGTACATAATGTCAATTTGACAGATATAGTACATAATGTCAATTTGACAGATATAGTACACAATGTACATGTAGTTACAAAAGCTGACAGTTAACATGTATATTAGTCATAAAGTAACTCTGTTACCACAGACAGTTATCTATTGCTAGTTACTAAGGTTATTAGCTATTAGTATTACCCTATCACTAATTACTAACACCTGTTGCTAGGTATTACCCTATCACTAACTACTAACACCTGTTGCTAGGTATTAACCCAGTACTAACTACTAACACGTGTTGCTAGATATTACCCCATGCATTACTACTAACACATGTTGCTAGGTATTAACCCAGTACTAACTACTACTAACATCTGTTGCTAGGTATTACCCCATGCATTACTACTGACACATGTTGCTAGGTATTAACCCAGTACTAACTACTACTAACATCTGTTACTAGGTATTACCCCAGTACTAACTACTAACACGTGTTGCTAGATATTACCCCCAGTACTAACTACTACTAACATCTGTTGCTAGGTATTACCCCATGCATTACTACTGACACATGTTGCTAGGTATTAACCCAGTACTAACTACTACTAACATCTGTTGCTAGGTATTACCCCAGTACTAACTACTAACACATGTTGCTAGATATTACCCCCAGTGCTAACTACTACTAACATCTGTTGCTAGGTATTACCCCATGCATTACTACTAACACATGTTGCTAGGTATTAACCCAGTACTAACTACTACTAACACCTGTTGCTAGGTATTACCCCATGCATTACTACTAACACATGTTGCTAGGTATTACCCCATTAATTACTACTAACACCTGTTGCTAGGTATTACCCCATGCATTACTACTAACACATGTTGCTAGGTATTACCCCATGCATTACTACTAACACATGTTACTAGGTATTACCCCATTAATTACTACTAACACATGTTACTAGGTATTACCCCATGCATTACTACTAACACCTGTTACTAGGTATTACCCAGTACTAACTACTACTAACACCTGTTGCTAGGTACATGTGTTAGTAGTAATTAATGGGGTAATACCTAGTAACATGTGTTAGTAGTAATTAATGGGGTAATACTTAGCAACATGTGTTAGTAGTAATTAATGGGGTAATACCTAGTAACATGTGTTAGTAGTAATTAATGGGGTAATACTTAGCAACATGTGTTAGTAGTAATTAATGGGGTAATACCTAGTAACATGTGTTAGTAGTAATTAATGGGGTAATACCTAGCAACATGTGTTAGTAGTAATTAATGGGGTAATACTTAGTAACATGTGTTAGTAGTAATGCATGGGGTAATACCTAGCAACAGGTGTTAGTAGTAATGCATGGGGTAATTGCTAGGTATTACCCCATGCATTACTACTAACACCTGTTACTAGGTATTACCCCATTAATTACTACTAACACATGTTGCTAAGTATTACCCCATTAATTACTACTAACACATGTTACTAGGTATTACCCATGCATTACTACTAACACATGTTACTAGGTATTACCCCATTAATTACTACTAACACCTGTTACTAGGTATTACCCCAATAATTACTACTAACACATGTTGCTAAGTATTACCCCATGCATTACTACTAACACATGTTGCTAGGTATTACCCCATTAATTACTACTAACACATGTTACTAGGTATAACCCGTGCATTACTACTAACACATGTTGCTAAGTATTACCCCATTAATTACTACTAACACATGTTGCTAAGTATTACCCCATTAATTACTACTAACACATGTTACTAGGTATTACCCCATTAATTACTACTAACACATGTTACTAGGTATTACCCCATGCATTACTACTAACACATGTTGCTAAGTATTACCCCATTAATTACTACTAACACCTGTTGCTAGGTATAACCTGTGCATTACTACTAACACATGTTGCTAGGTATTACCCCATTAATTACTACTAACACATGTTGCTAAGTATTACCCCATTAATTACTACTAACACATGTTACTAGGTATTACCCCATTAATTACTACTAACACATGTTACTAGGTATTACCCCATTAATTACTACTAACACATGTTGCTAGGTATTACCCCAGTACTAACTAGCAGCAAGACTAGACAGGGAGGTACTTAGCCAGCCACCTTTCATCTTGTTTTGGGAGAAAGACATTATCACTATGATTGCCACTGATTAGAAGGAGACACCTTCAAAGATGAAAACTTTTTTTTTTTAAATAAGACAATGGAGGAGGCCATTTAGAGGCATAGAATATCAAACCATAGACATAATTAAAGTCTTACAATGCTTGAATATGGTATAAAAATACCAGAATTGAGAGACAATTACATGTATACTATGCAGGGTTCTCCCAAGCTTGAGAGTAGTCCCGGACAATAATTAATATTCATGAATAAATTAATGGTACACTCAAAATACATGGTGTATGATCAAAGTTGCTAACAAAAAAGTTAAAACCAACTTTTCTTTCTCTACAGATTTATAACTCTAATCTCAATCTTTGCACATCAATTTTTTTCAATCACAGTTTTTGATTAGTTTTCTCAGAAAAGCTAAAGTTGTTTCAATCAAACTAAATATCCAAAGACGACTGCAGTTTCAAAACTCTAAAAAGTTGCGTATAACCACACATACGCATTGCGTTTAGATGAAATCTTGTGATACATGAGACATCGCGATATTTTGTGACGTCACCACCCGCCATTTTGGAAATTACATGTTTTCATCGTCGTGCTATGTACAATGTCAAACTACTAACTAAAAGTGTTTTCAGAGTAAAATTGAACAGAAAACTAATGATCGGACACAACGTCAACACTTTATAAAAAGGTATATGAGGCTGTTATACTTTTTTTACGACGCTGAAGAATGCTAGTCGAAAGTCTGCAGCATCGTGTAATTCACACGTACTCACTGTACACGAGATAGCGTCAGCTGTTGTCAGTTCACACTTCGTCTTTATAAATAGTCGAGTATTTGTCATTATTGGTCGTCTTCATTGTTCGTTTCTCAAAGACATTTTAATACTTCATTATCTTTTAAATCAATACACCCATGTGGGCAGAAAATGAAAGTACAATTATTAAAGTGAGTGTGTGTGGGGTGTCGAATGGTAACCAATTGTGACACTTGAAGGTGGTGGACGGCAACTTTGAGTAGTGGTCGCCAAGACTGAGTCCCGGACGCTAGCGTCCGGTGCCGTCCAGCGTGAGGAGATCCCTGACTATGCAGTACATATGATCTGGCAATGAAGTGTATTTTGTTGTGGCAAAGCTGAAAGATATTTTGTGGATGTGCACTTACATGTAGTAATGACTTCTGAAATTTAATTTGGTTCCAAAAAGTCATGAATAAGAGCAAAATATTTCAAGACTTTCAGACTATCAGAATCAAAGACTGCTCAGCCCCTTCCCAGGGTCGTACATTTTTGCTCATTCCTTTTAGTGTACTTTGGCATAGTTTTAATCTCAATTCACTCTTGTATGCATCATCAGAGCCAAGTAAACCACTGTACATGTATATGATAATATATAATTTGGAATTTACTCAAATGCATATGGTTACATGTATTATTCAGAAAATATAAAGAAATCCCTTTAATTTTGAAACAAAGTGTGCATTTTACTAACATGCGAAGCCCACATGAGGATATAATGCCCATCACCAAATTTTTTTGTTAAAATTGAAATGCCAAACATATGGGTACATGTACATGTAGTTTTTCAAAAATTTTCTGGCCTTATCTTGCCAACAGGACTCAAGCTGTCACAGTTGATGGGTCAAGGTTAGATTCATTTGTTCTGTCTTTTGGCTTTCCTCAGGGTTCAGTTCTCGGACCAGTTCTATTTGTCTTGTACACCCGACCTCTCTTTGAGGTTGAAAAGATCTTAGACCTGGGTCTAAAGACAGCTATGTATAACACATGTTGCTAGGTATTACCTCATGCATTACTACGAACACATGTTGCTAGGTACATTTGTACTTATTTCATCAATTTCTAAGATATTTACCCCAGTTAATACAATGTAGGAATTTGTACTGGTTACTATGAACTAACATCTGTTGCTAGGTACTAAAATTTATTGCTAGGTAATATCACCTGTTGCTAGGCATTCGCACATGTTGCTAGGTATTAACAACTGTTGCCAGGTATTAACACTTAGTACTGACACTTGTTGCTAGGTACTAACTTGTTTGTGTTGTTCAATACTAACACTAACATGAAATATGTTAAACAAGTAAAGTAACAATTATTGTATTACTTTTTGAATAAGTAAAACATTTCAAAATTACAGTTATGATAATCAACAACTTTTATAGGAGATATGCACTCTGTTATGTTTAACGTATGTACTAAATTGTATTGAAATTGAAGTATGCAGTCGTAAGAATAGCCTAATTACCAGGATTCATTTATTATGCAAATTATTTATTAACACTAAAAGGTACATCAACAAGCTTTACAGGACATATGCGATTGTTATGGTTAACGTGTGTACTGAATTATATTGAAATTGAAGTATGTATTCTTATGATATAGCCTAATTATTGAAAATTATTGATTATGCAAATTATTCATTAACACTGTAAGGTACATCAACAAACTTGGTAGGACATATGTGTTTTCTTATGGTTAATGTATGTACTAAATTATGTTGAATATGAAGTATGCATTCCTAAGATATAGCCTAATTACCAAAAATAATTAATTATGCAAATTATTCATTAACACTGTAAGGTCCATCAACAAATTTTATAGGACAAATGTATGTTGTTATGTTTAACGAATATACTAAATTATATTGAAATTGAAGTATGCAGTCTTAAGATATTGCTTAATTAATTGATTTCATTAATATGCAAATTTTCTAATTAAACATTAATAGATCTGGCTCAAAACCTAATCAGGTCTACAGTGTTAATTTGCATAATTAATTATTTTTTGTAATTAGGCTGTATCTTAAGAATACATACTTCAATTTCAATACAATTCAGTACATACATTAACCATAACAAATTGTGTATGTCCTATAAAGTTAGTTGATGTACCTTACATGTAGTGTTAATGAATAATTTGCATAATTAATGATTTTTGGTAATTAGGCTATATCTTAAGACTGCATACTTCAATTTCAATACAATTTAGTCCATACGTTAAACATAACAGAGTACATATCTCCTATAAAAGTTGTTGATTTCGCTTAAAGATTTAGTGAATAATTTGTATGATTAATTACTTTCGGTAATTAGGCTATATCTTAAGACTGCATTCTTCAATTTCAATATAATTTATTTCATACATTAAACATAACAAAGTTTATACGCCCTATAAAGTTGTTGATGTACCTTACAGTGTTAATAACTAATTTGCATGATTAATGATTTTCGGTAATTAAGATATATCATAAGAATGCATACTTGCATTTCAATATCACTTAGTACATACATTAACCATAACAAAGCGGATATGTCCTATAAAATTTGTTGATATAGCTAAATATTTGCATAATTAATGATTTTAGGTAACTAGGCTGTATCTCAAAAGTGCAAGCTTCAAATTTTGTATAATATGGTACATACATGTACATCAACCATAATAATACGCACCTGTCCTATGAAGTTTGTGTACATACTTATTAGTAGAGATGGGGGGGGGGGGGGGACATATGTGCTTTTAATATGAAGATTTATACATCATTCCTGAATACAGAGTATTATCACATAAATACATGCATATCTTCTACTGTGTGACGTCAAACAGGGGTGATTTCAGAGCATATCACCCCTGTTCTACCGAACTATTTTTTCTCCGTACCGTTGTTTGAGTGTTCGTGTCAATCCTACGCTACGATCAAGTTTATCGTAATAATTATGTGCTTTCAAAACGTAAATGCATACATTACGTTAGTAACGTTACATATATCCTTGGATGGCATGAGTTTCATACGTAGAAGTCCTTTTATTTTTATTTGATACATTTTATTCTATTTAAAAATCATGTAGATTATCGATGTAGCAGTCGGCAAGCTTACTTCCGATTTTCCGTCGAGCTCAGATCTCCGAACTTACACAACCCGAGAAAATATTATTAAAATGACGGCACAAAAGTCATATTCAGACAATTCTACTTACGTTTTAAACTAAATTCGATATTACATGTACATCGCAAGGTTATAACCGATAATTTTGGTTGAGAAACCACACAACAGTATGACCGATACCATACATGGTAAGCTTGACCTCGCGACAGGTCACGCGATTATGTAATTTGCATAGCCATCGGGCGCCATTTTTTAATACGCGATGAAGAATATAGTGCGATGAAATGATGCAGTATTCGTAAAATACGATTTAAAATTGTAGAAAAATACGGGGAAATACTTAGTTATGTGATAAATATTTTTATTTGGTACCTTTTATTCTATTTAAAAATCACGTAGATTATCGATGTAGCAGCCTGCAAGCTTACTTCGAGCTCAGATCTCCGAACTTACACAACCCAAGAAAATATTATTAAAATGACGGCACAGAAGTCGTATTCAGACAATTCTACTTACGTTTTAAACTAAATTCGATATTACATGTAGTTCGCAAGGTTGTAACCGATCATTTTGGTTGAGAAATCACAGAACAGTATGACCGATACCGTGTTTGTGGTAAGCTTGACCTCGCGACAGGTCACGCGATTATGTAATTTGCATAGCCATCGGGTGCCATTTTTTAATACGCGATGAAGAATATAGTGCGACGAAATGATGCAGTATTCGTAAAATACGAATGAAATTTTAGAAAAATACGGGGAATACTTAGTTATGTGATGAATATATAATTCCATGGAATCAATGTTAGTTTTACGTCATAATGCTCCTCGTATGATTCCGCGGACTACAAATTCTCGCCTACCGGCTCGAATTTGTATTAGTCCGCGGAATCATACTCGGAGCATTATGACGTAAAACTAACATTGATTTCATGGGATTATATATAAATATCCAATTGCAATAACAGAAATTACATGTATTACAAATGTATATCAGTTATGACAGTACATTGTGTATGTGTGGGGTTCAATAATACATGTAGAATACTTCAAGTGTCTTAGACTTACTGTCAAAATTATTTGACTGTCCGTTTTGCTAAGTTGCAGCAGACAATTAATCTTGTTGGTTAAAGGAAGTTTAATTTGTTAATCATTTACCATTATCAAAATCATAAAAAAATCTATAAATGAATTTTATGAAAAATTTTGTTGCATAAAACACTGTGTACAATGTATGTATGTGTGCATGTGTGATGTGATACTAGTAATTAATGAAGTTTGAGTCCACAGCTAGACAAGAGGGTAAACTGACACTAAGATGACCACACATGGTCTCAATGAGTTTTATGGGGCTAATTGTTTGCTTTCCAACTGATAACCAACAAGATTAATTGTCTGCTGCAACTTAGCAAAACGACAGTCAAATAATTTGGACAGTATCAACAGTAGATGATGAATGTAGTTCATGTGGCAGACAGTTTTTGTAGAGTTGAGTTGTCTGGGTAAACATACATTCACTACATTTTGTATATGACAATGTTTATACTATACATGTAAAGTTACCTTTGACAACATAGTGTATGAATCACCAATATATTTGTTGGTCCTCGCCGGACGAAGTCCAGGACGGGGACTTATGGATTGGGTTCCGTGTGTCCGTGCGTCCGTGCGTCCATCCATTCATCCGCAGCCGTTTCTTGGAGATGCCTGGACTGATTTTTTTCAAACTTGGTACAGGGGCAACATACAATGGCATACATATGCACGTCAATTTGTTTCATGATACGATCCAATATGGCCGCCTAGCAGCCATTTTGTTTGTGAATTTTCCCTGTCTATTTTCCCTGTCTCATTCAAAGTTGGTATTAGGACAGTGTTCTATGGCATATATGTGCATATTCATTGTTGTCATGATACGATCCAATATGGCTGCCTGGCAGCCATTTTGTTTGTGAATTTGCCATGTCCAAAGCCATAACTCAGACATGCTTGAACAGATCTCATTCAAAGTTGGTATTAGGACAGTTTTCTATGACATACATGTGCATATTCATTGTTGTTGTGATACGATCCAATATGGCCGCCTGGCAGCCATTTTGTTTGTGAATTTTCCATGTCCAAAGCCATAACTCAGACATGCTTGAGCAGATCTCATTCAGAGTTGGTATTAGGACAGTGTTCTATGACATACATGTGCATATCCATTTTCATTGTGATACGATCCAATATGGCCGCCTGGCAGCCATTTTGTTTGCGAATTTACTATGTCCAAAGCCATAACTCAGACATGCTTGAACATATCTCATTCAAAGTTGGTATTAGGACAGTGTTCTATGACATACACGTGCATATCCATTTTCACCGTGATATGATCCCTCATACCCAACCAATCCTTTATTGTTGTAGGCATGTTCCATGTCCAACAAGCAGACACAACATATCTAAGTCTGTTTGATTTAGGTTCACAAGTGTTGTTGCGTGATCAGAGTAGTGATAATTCCTTAAAACCCAATCATAGCGGGGACTATGTCATTCTCAATGACTTGTTTATATATGGTTTGTTTATTTGTTTTTGACAGGATTCTGGAGAAACTCCTGAAATGATGTCTAGCCGAGATGCTGCTATGTTTCCAATCATTGCTAGTGGTACTCTTTTAAGTATTTACATAGTGTTCCAGGTAAGTACCACCATCAATCATTGCTAGTGGTACTCTTTTAAGTATTTACATAGTGTTCCAGGTAAGTACCACCATCAATCATTGCTAGTGGTACTCTTTTAAGTATTTACATAGTGTTCCAGGTAAGTACCACCATCAATCATTGCTAGTGGTACTCTTTTAAGTATTTACATAGTGTTCCAGGTAAGTACCACCATCAATCATTGGTAGTCATGCCATATATGTACACAACATAATCTGTCAGGTCATGCCATACATAACATAATTTGTCATGTCATACATGTACACAACATAATTTGTCATGTCATACATGTACACAACATAATTTGTCATGTCATACATGTACACAACATAATTTGTCATGTCATACATGTACACAACATAATTTGTCATGTCATACATGTACACAACATAATCTGTCAGGTCATGCCATACACAACATAATTTGTCATGTCATACATGTACACAACATAATTTGTCACGTCATGCCATACATGTACATGTACACAACATAATTTGTCACGTTATGCCGTACATGTACAAAACATAATTTGTCTGGTCATATCACTCATTTGGTTGACTTCTTCCTTTCAGCAAGTATATTATGTCCAATGATAATACATGTGACTTTGTAGAAAGTGATTGTGGAATATCAAATTGCTACAAAAATAGATATATTATTTACAAATGACATCACTGACACGTATTTCATTACCAAATAAGAAAAGTATCGATTGTCATGATTGGAGATAAAAAATCCAAAAGATAGGAATCAGAATCACAGGAAACTGCTTGAGTCAAAGTTCATATTCAAATTGGCGATATAGCCAATCCCATGATACTTCATCTTGAACCTATCTATGTACAGGGTTCTCCACGATTTTGAAAAATAAAGGGCCACCCTAATTTGCATATTTATTCAGCAAACTAAAATGCACTGAAATGTGTTGAGATCACCAATTTCCAAACCTTCAACATAATTCACAATGTAAAAATTTCAAGAAGGAGATTGACAGTTACACAGACGATGTTACAGTAATGTTGGCAAGCATGTTTTACACACACAACACATGGCATTGTTGATGTATGCACCTCTAGGCTAGCTATCACTTAGTTTTGAGTTGTTGGTTTCATCTTGTAAATATGCATGTCATTCATAAAAATTAATTGAAAACAATTCATTTCCCTTTATTTCTCTAAAATTTGATAACATTTTAAGTTTCACGAATGGAAACAATTTTTCATCAAAATTTACCGCAAATATGTACATTTTTAATATGACGAATTTGGGCTAGAATAACCGAATACGTTCAGTGCAAATGTAAGGTAACAAACATAGCTGCCACATCGGAGCTACCTCATGGTACTACGATCACAATTCACATCCAAACGTGATCATTTAGGACATTAATTTTACCATGGAGTAGTTATTTCTAAAGAACATGTATAAATTTTAGGTTTTTGTTCATATTCATTGATAGAATGCGAAAATTGCCGTGACATCGTACATCGTATGTGTACTGTATTACGTATACTATACGGGAAGGCTTGGAAATTACTGGGTTGATATACCCAGCCTTTACGACGGTACTACATTTACTGTTTTTGTTTCGGCTGCCATTGTTATAATCAAGGCGATAAATAAGTTCATAAATGATGATAGATGCAGTGTCACTGTTCACTTCCTTCATTAACGGCATTGAATAGAATCTCTTGAAGACGTTCACGCCAAAACAAAGGGGCGATGAACACAAACAAAGGGGCGGTCCTGTAAACAGAGGGGCAGGCCATGAAAACAGAGGGGCCTTGAGTTTTTGTGCCCCTCAAAAACCCCTCGTGGAGAACACTTATGTACATGTACTTAAAATCACAGGGAACTCAGGCTCAGTTAGTTTTCTTTGCTAAAACAAACAAAGAAACATATAAATAAATAGATAAATACTGACAAAACATGAACAAGAGAGTAATTACGAATCAGTATCAACAATAATGAATGTTTTGCAGTATCAAGAATTAGTATGTTTTTAGCTCCGCTGTCAGTGAAAACTATTCAGATTTGTTCATGCCAAGATGATCTGTGCCATTTTCAATTTTTTACGATTTTTTTTTTCAAAAATGATATTTTCATCATCTCCTCAAATACTAGCCGTCAGATTGCTTTGATATCTGGTGTGTCGATGCGCAGAGGGTAGCGTACTCAGATTTGTAAATTTCAAGTCTGCACATCTTCTTATCTTTTTTTGATGATTTTTTTTTGTAATTTAAAAAAAAAAATATTTTAATGAGCATTGTGACTGACGCCATATTGGAAATCAGTCCACGAGACTCTAAGTAAACTGCCACTTTTCAAAAGACACTATTGACGTCAAAAAAGCAATGTAATATGTGCTATAGTCTTAATTCTACGCATTGTGTGCCCAAATGACAAGTGTTTGTTCAAAACAGGGTTGTAAACTTCAAATCCAAATTTTGCACCCCTTCTACATAATGATTCATTCCAATAGATGCTCTTGGTCGACAAAGCATGCTGTTGCCTAGCCTGAAAGTGTATGCTGTCACTGTAGGGGACTATTTAATAAAAATGATAAATACTTATTCTAAAATTACCCCATTTTGAAAGGGAAAGTACTTTGTGGTTCATTTATGGAGTTTTGATTTTGTATGATCAATATTGGTGGCAAAATCACCACATCAAAATTGCCGATGTGGTAATGCACGACAAGTGAGTTCAGAGGACACCATCTTAAATCCTCATATCTTCCGTAGCCACTACATGCAACAGTGCAGTGCTTTGAAGACTAGCACATGTAGCAGAGGTCGTAAGTTCACCAACGTCGTCCACAACTAGCTATTTCTGGAAATCGAAATTCTGCTATTTTTAGTACTTTTTGATTTTTATCCTACGGCACTTCTATCGTATACTACAGTAATATTAATAAAGAGCCATGTTTGGTCAAATTTAGGTGGTTTTTCAGTGATTGGGAAGTCAAAGTGCCCCGCGCCATAGTCGCATTTAATTGAAAATTGGCACATTGGAATTGACTTCTTGGCACCCACAAAGGCGCATTGTGGCTAACAGTGAAATTTAGACACTTCAGTGCTGGAGTGCCGATTCGGTAGAGGCGAAGTACGGAAGTACATTGTAAACCCAACTCACGTCAGCTGTTTGAAATGATGCCCCCACATGTCGTCTTTTGCAAAGCAAATCTGAATACTTATACTGTTTCATGTCCCTCTATCCATGTTTGACTATTTGAATACACGATACACGCGTGACCATTCCCCAGGTATAGTGAAACAGATCAAACCAATACGATTCAAGATATTCAAATTAGTATGCCCTTTGATGACCTCGCCTGACCGTCACTGCGTTCATCATGCATGAGAAAAGACGTCAATTCCTTGAATGAATGTTACGATCAGTGATTATGATCACCGATGTTTTAGAATAAATACTTGAAGCATAAATTTATCAACACAATTACTAATCTTGTAGGTAACAACTCAAATCGCTACCACAGAAAACTACCGTCGCGATGTCCACTTTTCCGTGTCAGGCTTACAACGGTTGCATGGCTTAATACGGTACGGACTTACGGTTCACGACTTGAACATGCTTCCCTACTGTACAAACAATAACAAGCAGAAATATTACTTTACTTATTTATGTATTTAATTTTTATGTGACTACATAAGAGCACTTTTACTTTCGTACCCCTGTAGGCCCTATCAGAAATAACGAATGTTGCCAATTCTACCTCACCATTCATTCCGTAGTAACTCGTTACTATACTATAAAGTCTCACTTTTTTCCCTATGTGTGAGCTCATATTTTGTCAATAAAAATGTAGAATTGATGGTTACTTCATTTTAACTATTTCACTTTATTGTTGGATCATGAATGCTAACTTGGGCCCATTAGAATTTCTGAATGGCCCATTGAAATTGAAAATGGCCCATTCATTTTTGCTGGAATGGGGCCATTGTCACATTGGTGTTTTGAGACTTCGCAATCACTGGGTTTTTTTATTCTCTTAATTCATGAACTTATGATGTCGGCAGAAAAGCCACTACATGTGACAATCAGCTGGAATGAAAACAAACTACGTTTGCACATCTGTATTTGTACATTTATCATCATTTTTAGACTAATTTTCCTGAAAATTCACAAATTTTGGGATTTCTGTCACATTTTAAAGCTGTCTGTCTCTATGTTCCAAATCCATCAACAAAGAATTGTAGTATGTGTTGATCCACCTCGCTAGAACAAACATGCTTTAAGAACTCACATTATTAGTCCCTGCCAGACAAAGTCCGGATGGGGACTTATGGATTGGGTTCCGTCCGTCCGTCCACAGCTGTTTCTTGGAGATGCCTGGACCGATTTTTTTCAAACTTGGTACAGGGGCAACATACTATGGCATACATATGCACATCAATTTCTTTTATGATACGATCCAATATGGCCACCTAGCAGCCATTTTGTTTGCGAATTTACCCTGTCCAAACCATAACTCAGACATGCGTGAACAGATCTCATTCAAAGTTGGTATTAGGACAGTGTTCTATGACATACATGTGCATATTCATTGTTGTCGTAATACAATCCAATGTGGCTGCCTGGCAGCCATTTTGTTTGCGAATTTTCCATGTCCAAAGCCATAACTCAGACATGCTTGAACAGATCTCATTCAAAGTTGGTATTAGCACAGTGTTCTGTGACATACATGTGCATATCCATTTTCGTCATGATGCAATCCAATATGTCGGCCAAACAACATTAACCAGGTTTGAAAATGTAAAACCCAATCATATGTCATTTTCAATGACTTGTTTATTGTGCAAAATGACATCAAAATGAACAGAAAGGCTGTAATTCTGATGATTTCTGAGTTGTCTCTTGTCCTTTTGAACAATCTCGTTAGATGTTTAAATATCCCGGGCACTCTATTTGAATAGCTAATTTAAATTTTAAAGTAACACACACATGGCTAATCCCCAGGTCATACAATGGCTAAGCTCCTCGAGGCTCATTCCAAGCACAAACAATGGTGGCACATTTGTAACAAGATTTTCTTCTCACATGTCTTTAAAGAATATGGTCATATGAATTGCCTTGCTTTTTAGCACAACTAAACTGATAAGGTTCAGTAGTGTTATAGGCGTCACTGTGTGTGTGTGTGTGTGTGTGTGTGTGTGTGTGTGTGTGTGTGTGTGTGTGTGTGTGTGTGTGTGTGTGTGTGTGTGTGTGTGTGTGTGTGGACCGATTGCCATGATATTTGGTGGGTATATTACCTTGGGTATCTAGTTGGAAAATTGTTCAAATCAAAATGATCTTGCCATTGGTGTGTGATTTGGGTTAAAAAATGTGACTTTTGGTCAAAAAAACTTAAACTCCAAAACTACTCAGCAGATCAATCTGAATTTGGTTTGAACGTTCTTAGAGGTGTTTAGATTAAGAATTGTTCATGACATGATGATCCCATCAGTGATATGCAAATTAGGGCTAAAATGTGTATTTTTTGTCAAAAATCTATAATTACAAAACTACATGTACTGAGCAGATTAGGCTGAAATTTGGTTGGATGTTATTCAGGGTGTTTATATAAAGAATTGTTCATGACATGATGATCCTATCAGTGATATGCAAATTAGGGCTAAATGTTTCAAAAATCTATAATTGCAAAACTACTGAGCAGATTAGGCAGAAATTTGGTTGGAGCATTCCTAGGGGTGTTTAGATTAAGAATGTTCATGACATGGTGATCCAATGAGTGATGTACAAATTAGATCTAAAATGTTTCTTTTTTGTCAAAAATATATAGTTCCAAAACTACTGGGCAGATTGGGCTGAATGGGGATGCATCTGGGGATGTGTAGATGAAGCTGTATTCATAACGTGATACTCAAATCAGCAATATGCAAATTAATTTTGGTCAAAACCTTATATCTTGAAACTGCATGGTGAATGGGGTTGAAACTTGGTGGGGATGTTTCTGGGGGTATTATTCTGCAGTTATTGTTGAAAACATTTCGGCACAATTGGCCCTAGGAACATGACCACAACCTTAGCAATAATGAAATGATGATGGATATTACAAAGATAACAACAGGGATGGGTAGGTAAGTGTCTAAATATTCAAAAATTGTATGCAAATATGCCTAGCAACATGACCACACCCATATCAACAACAAAATGATGGTTTATATTGCAAAGATGAAAGTGGGAAGGGTAGGCAAGGTAATAACGATTCCAAAAATGTTTGAAATATCCCTAGCAACAAGACTGTGTCCATAGCAATAGTCAATACAGTTGTGCTACAACGCCATTGGCGCTATTTGTATACAATGTCTACCACGAAAAGTGTGCCGAGATCACAACATAACCTTTATATTCTCAACTGACAATTGGAACTTTTTGTAGTTGTCTCTTTGTCGTACTAGGCTGGAAATACCATTACAAATCAAAGAAACCCAAAAGTACGCAGAGTTACTTACTGATCATCACACACAGTAGTACATAGAGTTACTTACTGATCATCACACACAGTAGTACACAGTTACTTACTGATCATCACACACAGTAGTACACAGAGTTACTTACTGATCATCACACACAGTAGTACACAGAGTTACTTACTGATCATCACACACAGTAGTACACACAGTTACTTACTGATCATCACACACAGTAGTAGTTACTTACTGATCATTACACATAGTAGTACACATGTACTTACTGATCATCATACACAGTAGTACACAGAGTTACTTACTGATCATCACACACAGTAGTACACAGAGTTACTTACTGATCATCATACACAGTAGTACACAGAGTTACTTACTGATCATCACACACAGTAGTACACAGTTACTTACTGATCAACACACGCAGTAGTACACAGAGTTACTTACTGATCATCACACACAGTAGTACACAGAGTTACTTACTGATCATCACACACAGTAGTACACAGAGTTACTTACTGATCATCACACACAGTAGTACACAGAGTTACTTACTGATCATCATACACAGTAGTACACAGAGTTACTTACTGATCATCACACAGTAGTACAGAGTTACTTACTGATCAACACACACAGTAGTACACAGAGTTACTTACTGATCATCACACACAGTAGTACACAGAGTTACTTACTGATCATCATACACAGTAGTACACAGAGTTACTTACTGATCATCACACAGTAGTACACAGAGTTACTTACTGATCAACACACACAGTAGTACACAGAGTTACTTACTGATCATCACACACAGTAGTACACAGAGTTACTTACTGATCATCACACACAGTAGTACACACAGTTACTTACTGATCATCACACACAGTAGTAGTTACTTACTGATCATTACACATAGTAGTACACATGTACTTACTGATCATCATACACAGTAGTACACAGAGTTACTTACTGATCATCACACACAGTAGTACACAGAGTTACTTACTGATCATCATACACAGTAGTACACAGAGTTACTTACTGATCATCACACACAGTAGTACACAGAGTTACTTACTGATCAACACACACACAAAAGATGAATCGAACCATGATCATATGGTGCAGTTGATCTGTTATACTTAGATTTTTGTCTATAGTTTGAAAATAACTCTTCCTGTAGAATGACCAATTTGTACTTATCACAATCTTGTTTTGAAACTTACAAATTCACTTACCATAATTATGGGGTATACCATCTCATGGGGGGGGGGGGGGGGGTCGAGAATTTTCGAGAAATACATACTAATTCTTGATACTGCAAAACATTCATTTGTGTTTATACTGATTTGTGATAACTCTATTGTTGTTTGTCAGTATTTATTTATTTATTCATGTGTTTGTTTTTTTGTTTTGTAAACAAAACTAACTGAGCCCGAGTTACCTGCACTTAAAATTAAATCTTTGTATAACTACTACAGTTGTTATTTATTTAGCCCATCATGGCAAAATAGTATATTATTGCCTTGATATTGGGGTCATGTGCCTGAGGTGCAAAGATATGATCAGCACGAGGTACATGTATAGTGGAGTGCTGATTGAACCCTTGCACCAAGGGCATATAATCCAATATCAAGGCTGTAATATTTTTATTATATGTCACCTGGGAATTCATCTTCAATGATTTCATGCAAGGAATATCATGTCAGGAACTTTAAAGATGTATAAACCTGAATTTTGCACTAGAACTGATTTTTCAAAGCTTTACATTTAATGCTATAATAGCATCAGATTACTATATGTGAATGCATTGCTGTATGGTCAACTCATTTGCAAAATGTTCAAAACAAAGTCATATGTCAATCATTTTGGTTGCCATGATTGTATTCAGATACAGTAGACCCTCGCTAACTCGTGGGTGTCCGGGTCCATCAAGAAACCCGCGACTTAGCGAGGGCCGCGACTTAGCGAGGTGCTCATTATATATTCATAACCACACATTAACACACGTCACACGTCAGCTTTTCTTCTTTCTTCAGTAATGTGCTGATGAAACTACAGTGTAGTACTGTACATGTTTTTATGAGTGCAAGTTCATGGGCGATATTCATTAAAAAAAATAAGATACGCACGAAATCAAAGTTTCAATATTCAGTAAATCTTTTCACGAGCATGACGGTATGTATTCGAAATTTATTGTGATGGACGCATGGACGTAATATTGTAACAGTCCTGGGTTAACAGTAAATCTTTGAGGAAGATTATCGTACAATTGTGTGACTCTCAAAGCATCAATCGCGGCTAGACTTTCATTTTTGTTTTTTGCACGGTCGACAAACTAGTTACAACTTACAAGCTCACGCCTGGCGGCCATGGTAGGGCCAAGAAATGCTGTTGAATTTCCGGGTTGCGGAAGTGCAGTTTTGACTTTTATATCATCGAATAACGGGATTTGTTTTATATATTCTAAAACAACAACTAATTTTTTATGTTTCTCAGTACAGTAACATTCCTAAATGATGGGGTTGAGTTGAGAAATCGCAAGGTTCGGCAACATGTGGCGTGATGCATGATGTCGGTAGATAAACATAGAGACGCAAGTGATGAACGTATTCAGTTATTCGTAGCCCGAAATTTCGTTATATAAATGACATTTTTCCTCAAAGTTGTGAAGAAACAAAACGTTTTTAGGTGACTTCTAAATCAATCAAATCAAATCAAACGATATATTAATGCGAGACAAGCTTTAGTTATTAATTTGTTTTTGAGGACAATGTTCGAATTCGACTGATGAATCCTGCGACTCGAATCTAACAAGACCAGCCAGACAAAAATGGTCGACATGTTTGTTGACTAGCCGAGAAGTGCATAAGGAACTTGTGAGGCAGTCCGAATAAATAGAAGGCGATTGCCAACATCAAAGTCAAACCGCGACACCTCTTCATCGAAACACCAACGAGTTTGAAATTGGCAGGCGTGCCATTTGTTTAAAAAAAATACACAAAGAGGAGTTCCGAAAACAATAGGAAAACTAAAGAAAAAATGGGATCCAAGGTGACACCCGCTACTTAGCCGAATCCGCGACTTACCAAGACGCGAGTTAGCGAGGGCCCACTGTACATGTAACTTTAGAATGTCGGGTTCTCATATAACACATGTTATATGTACAAAATAGGAATGCTGCCATCAAAAAAGATTGTGTGATGTTGTATGTCAAGTGATGTCTTCACCATGGGATTGATTATTTTGAAAAGCCTACATTTCTTCCAAAAATCATGCGCTTCAAACAACGTGAACTGTTGCAGCATGCGACGACCCCACCAATGATGTTAGTATAGTCAGTACAGGCATATGCGGACTGCTACGTCATCATCACTTTGTCCATTGAAAACAATGCATAACAGAGTGATCCAATATACGGACCACTTCATCATCATCACTTTCTCCATTGAAAACATTTGCATAATGTGATGGTCAAATATATGGACCATTACGTCATCATCACTTTGTTAATTGAAAACAATCCATAATGGGGTGATTCAATATACGGACCACTACGTCACCATCACTTTGTCCATCGAAAACAATCCATAACGGGTTGGTCAATATACGGACCGCTATGTCACCATCACTTTGTCCATTGAAAACAATGCAAAACGAGTTGGTCAATATACGGACCACTACGTCATCATCACTTTGTCCATTGAAAACAATGCATAATGGGTTGGTCAATATACGGATCGCTTCGTCATCATCACTTTGTCCATTGAAAACAATGCATAACGGGTTGGTCAATATATGGACCACTACGTCACCATCACTTTGTCCATTGAAAACAATGCAAAACGGGTTGGTCAATATACGGACCACTACGTCATCATCACTTTGTCCATTGAAAACAATGCAAAACGGGTTGGTCAATATACGGACCACTACGTCATCATCACTTTGTCCATTGAAAACAATCCATAACGGGTTGGTCAATATACGGACCACTACGTCACCATCACTTTGTCCATTGAAAACAATGCATAATGGGATGGACAAATATACAGACCGCTACGTCATCATCACTTTGTCCATTGAAAACAATGCATAATGGGATGGACAAATACACAGACCGCTACGTCATCATCACTTTGTCCATTGAAAACAATGCATAATGGGGTGATTCAATATACAGACCGCTACGTCACCATCACTTTGTCCATTGAAAACAATGCATAATGGGGTGATTCAATATACAGACCGCTACGTCACCATCACTTTGTCCATTGAAAACAATGCATAACGAGTTGGTCAATATACGGACCACTACGTCACCATCACTTTGTCCATTGAAAACAATGCATAACGAGTTGGTCAATATATGGACCACTACGTCACCATCACTTTGTCCATTGAAAACAATGCATAATGGGGTGATTCAATATACGGACCACTACGTCACCATCACTTTGTCCATCGAAAACAATGCATAATGAGATGGTCAATATACGGACCACTATGTCACCATCACTTTGTCCATTGAAAACAATGCATAACGAGTTGGTCAATATACGGACCACTACATCACCATCACTTTGTCCATTGAAAACAATGCATAATGGGGTGATTCAATATACGGATCGCTACGTCATCATCACTTTGTCCATTGAAAACAATGCATAATGAGATGGTCAATATACGGATCGCTACGTCACCATCACTTTGTCCATTGAAAACAATGCATAATGGGGTGGTCCAATATACGGACCACTACGTCATCATCACTTTGTTAATTGAAAACAATGCATAATGTGAGTGGTCCAATATAGGTGACATATAATAAAATGAATAAATGAATAAGTAAAATGAAGAATTGATTTTTGCACAAGTGAAACTCAGATAAATATTGGCTTGTTTTTTTCCAGATATTTTCTAAGGATTATATCAACCTGTTGTTAACAATTTACTTCTTCTTCCTTGGAGTTCTGGCTTTGGCTCATATAATCAGGTGAGGAGATCACAACCTTAAAAATGTAAATTCTTTACCAGGTGTAACAACATGTACATGTATACCACCCCTACACCAGGTGTAAAGATATGCACACTATATTTACACCAGTTGTAACAACATGTATACTTTATCTACACCATGTGTAACAACTTGTGTACTGTCTCTACACCAGGTGTAAAGGTATGTATATTACCTCTACACCAGGTGAAAAGACATGTAATGTATACTATCTCTACAGCAGATATAAAGACATATATACTATCTCTAGACCAGGTGTAAAGTTATATATACTATCTCTACACCAGGTGTAAAGACATATATACTATCTCTAGACCAGGTGAAAAGTCATGTATACGATCTCTACACCAGGTGTAAAGACATATATACTATCTCTAGACCAGGTGAAAAGTCATGTATACGATCTCTACACCAGGTGTAAAGACATATATACTATCTCTAGACCAGGTGTAAAGTTATATATACTATCTCTAGACCAGGTGTAAAGACATATATACTATTATTATTATTATAAAATATCTTTATTCAGGGTAAAACTCAATAAGCGTTACAAACAACGCAAAGCGTTGCAGGGTCGGCTTCTTTCCATTGAGGCCCTCATACTTCAAATCAACAATCACACAAAAGTCCACTTACAAATACTAAAACACATTAGGACATAAAATACACACATTGTGACATTATACATCCAGATAAGTAAAATAACTGCTAGGCAGAAGAAATGTCTCTGTAATTGTCTTTGAAGTGTTTGAAAGTTTTAGCTTGCTTTACATGTTCAGGTAACGAATTCCATGGGTGTGGGTGGCAATTTAGGACTACCTTCCCTGCCCAGTTTTGTAGAGTTTGTAGTTTAGAAATTAGCTTATTTGTACAGTTAGACCAGATGATATCCCCGTAATCAAATATTGGCAATACCATGGAATTGACCAGCATTTTGGCAGTTTTTTGAGGTAAAGCAGACCTAATTCTACGGATAATACCTAACTGCTGTGAGATTTTGGCACTTATATATGGGCAATGTGCGATTCCCAGGTGAGAAGTGGGTCAAACCATATACCAAGGTATTTAAATGTGCTGACCTGTTGTAAGATTTCATTGTTGATCTTGATATTCAAATTATTTGAAGTATTGTACATTTTTCTCCTCGGACCGAATACCGTACACTTTGTCTTTTTTACATTCAGTGTCAATTTATTAGCATTTAACCAATCATGGATTGACCTCATGTCTTCTTGTAACTTGTTTTCAATTTCTTGAACATCTTTTGATGCATAGAAGAGGGCGGTGTCATCTGCATATAACACAACTTTCGAATTTCGAATACTATCTCTAGACCAGGTGTAAAGTCATGTATACTATCTCTAGACCAGATGTAAAGACATGTATACTATCTCTAGACCAGATGTAAAGTCATGTATACTATCTCTAGACCAGGTGTAAAGTCATGTATACTATCTCTAGACCAGGTGTAAAGACATGTATACTATCTCTAGACCAGGTGTAAAGTCATGTATACTATCTCTAGACCAGTTGTAAAGTCATGTATACTATCTCTAGACCAGGTGTAAAGACGTATACTATCTCTAGACCAGGTGTAAAGACATGTATACTATCTCTAGACCAGGTGTAAAGTCATGTAGACTATCTCTACACCAGGTGTAAAGACATATATACTATATCTAGACCAGGTGTAACGACATGTATACTATCTCTAGACCAGGTGTAAAGTCATGTATACTATCTCTACACCAGGTGTAAAGACATATATACTATTTCTACTCCAGGTGTAGTCATGTATACTATTAGTACATGTATATGTACACCTGGTGTAAAGTTATGTATACTATTAGTCTCTGTACACCAGGTGTAAAGTCATGTATACTATTAGTATCTGTACACCAGGTGTAAAGTTATGTATACTATTAGTATCTGTACACCAGGTGTAAAGTCATATATACTATTAGTATCTGTACACCAGGTGTAAAGTTATATATACTATTAGTATCTCTACACCAGGTGTAAAGTTATGTATACTATTAGTATCTGTACACCAGGTGTAAAGTTATGTATACTATCAGTATCTGTACACCAGGTGTAAAGTTATGTATACTATTAGTATCTGTACACCAGGTGTAAAGTTATGTATACTATTAGTATCTGTACACCAGGTGTAAAGTTATGTATACTATTAGTATCTGTACACCAGGTGTAAAGTTATGTATACTATTAGTCTCTGTACACCAGGTGTAAAGTCATGTATACTATTAGTATCTGTACACCTGGTGTAAAGTCATGTATACTATTAGTATCTGTACACAAGGTGTAAAGTTATGTATACTATTAGTATCTCTACACCAGGTGTAAAGTTATGTATACTATTAGTATCTGTACACCAGGTGTAAAGTCATGTATACTATTAGTATCTCTACACCAGGTGTAAAGTCAGGTATACTATTAGTATCTGTACACCAGGTGTAAAGTTATGTATACTATTAGTATCTGTACACCAGGTGTAAAGTTATATATACTATTAGTATCTCTACACCAGGTGTAAAGTCATGTATACTATTAGTATCTGTACACCAGGTGTAAAGTTATGTATACTATTAGTATCTGTACACCAGGTGTAAAGTCATGTATACTATTAGTATCTGTACACCAGGTGTAAAGTCATGTATACTATTAGTATCTGTACACCAGGTGTAAAGTCATGTATACTATTAGTATCTCTACACCAGGTGTAAAGTTATGTATACTATTAGTATCTCTACACCAGGTGTAAAGTCATGTATACTATTAGTATCTGTACACCAGGTGTAAAGTCATGTATACTATTAGTATCTGTACACCTGGTGTAAAGTCATATATACTATTAGTATCTGTACACCAGGTGTAAAATCATGTATACTATTAGTATCTCTACACCAGGTGTAAAGTTATGTATACTATTAGTATCTCTACACCAGGTGTAAAGTCATGTATACTATTAGTATCTGTACACCAGGTGTGAAGTCATGTATACTATTAGTATCTGTACACCAGGTGTAAAGTCATGTATACTATTAGTATCTGTACACCAGGTGTAAAGTCATATATACTATTAGTATCTGTACACTAGGTGTAAAGTTATGTATACTATTAGTATCTGTACACCAGGTGTAAAGTCATGTATACTATTAGTATCTGTACACCAGGTGTAAAGTCATATATACTATTAGTATCTCTACACCAGGTGTAAAGTTATGTATACTATTAGTATCTGTACACCAGGTGTAAAGTCATGTATACTATTAGTATCTGTACACCAGGTGTAAAGTTATGTATACTATTAGTATCTGTACACCAGGTGTGAAGTCATGTATACTATTAGTATCTGTAC
This sequence comes from Glandiceps talaboti, assembly GCF_964340395.1. Classification (NCBI taxonomy): domain Eukaryota; kingdom Metazoa; phylum Hemichordata; class Enteropneusta; family Spengelidae; genus Glandiceps; species Glandiceps talaboti. Next base: position 23,334,009 of record NC_135562.1, on the reverse strand, counting down.
ACCAGGTGTAAAGTTATGTATACTATTAGTATCTCTACACCAGGTGTAAAGTAATGTATACTATTAGTATCTGTACACCAGGTGTAAAGTCATGTATACTATTAGTATCTCTACACCAGGTGTAAAGTTATGTGTACTATTAGTATCTGTACACCAGGTGTAAAGCCATGTATACTATTAGTATCTGTACACCAGGTGTAAAGCCATGTATACTATTAGTATCTGTACACCAGGTGTAAAGTCATATATACTATTAGTATCTGTACACCAGGTGTAAAGTCATGTATACTATTAGTATCTCTACACCAGGTGTAAAGTCATGTATACTATTAGTATCTGTACACCAGGTGTAAAGTCATGTATACTATTAGTATCTGTACACCAGGTGTAAAGTCATATATACTATTAGTATCTGTACACCAGGTGTAAAGTCATGTATACTATTAGTATCTGTACACCAGGTGTAAAGTTATGTATACTATTAGTATCTGTACACCAGGTGTAAAGTTATGTATACTATTAGTATCTGTACACCAGGTGTAAAGTTATGTATACTATTAGTATCTGTACACCAGGTGTAAAGTCATGTATACTATTAGTATCTGTACACCAGGTGTAAAGTTATGTATACTATTAGTATCTGTACACCAGGTGTAAAGTTATGTATACTATTAGTATCTGTACACCAGGTGTAAAGTCATGTATACTATTAGTATCTGTACACCAGGTGTAAAGTTATGTATACTATTAGTATCTGTACACCAGGTGTAAAGTTATGTATACTATTAGTATCTGTACACCAGGTGTAAAGTCATGTATACTATTAGTATCTCTACACCAGGTGTAAAGTTATGTATACTATTAGTATCTCTACACCAGGTGTAAAGTCATGTATACTATTAGTATCTGTACACCAGGTGTAAAGTCATGTATACTATTAGTATCTGTACACCAGGTGTAAAGTTATGTATACTATTAGTATCTCTACACCAGGTGTAAAGTTATATATACTATTAGTATCTCTACACCAGGTGTAAAGTCATATATACTATTTCTACACCAATTTGTATGGCAAGTATAGACAATCATTTCAAAAGTGTATTTAATGATTTGTTTGTCATCATTTTTGTCAATACAGCCCTGCCATCAGAAAGATTATACCTGCAGCCTTCCCTAATGTTCCCTATCATATTATAATCACCAAGGGTAAAGAAGATGACAAGGAAGGTATATGAAACATTCTTGTTATAGCTTTGTTGTTGTGTTGTGTCTGGATACTTGTTATATCATTGTTGTTGTGTCTGGATACTTGTTATATCATTGTTGTTGTGTCTGGATACTTGTTATATCATTGTTGTTGTGTCTGGATACTTGTTATATCATTGTTGTTGTGTCTGGATACTTGTTATATCATTGTTGTTGTGTCTGGATACTTGTTATAGCATTATTGTTGTGTCTGGATACTTGTTATATCATTGTTGTTGTGTCTGGATACTTGTTATAGCATTATTGTTGTGTCTGGATACTTGTTATATCATTGTTGTTGTGTCTGGATACTTGTTATATCATTGTTGTTGTGTCTGGATACTTGTTATATCATTGTTGTTGTGTCTGGATACTTGTTATAGCATTGTTGTGTTGTGTCTGGATACTTGTTATATCATTGTTGTTGTGTCTGGATACTTGTTATAGCATTGTTGTTGTGTCTGGATACTTGTTATATCATTGTTGTTGTGTTGTGTCTGGATACTTGTTATAGCATTGTTGTTGTGTCTGGATACTTGTTATAGCATTGTTGTTGTGTTGTGTCTGGATACTTGTTATAGCATTGTTGTTGTGTTGTGTCTGGATACTTGTTATATCATTGTTGTTGTGTCTGGATACTTGTTATATCATTGTTGTTGTGTCTGGATACTTGTTATATCATTGTTGTTGTGTCTGGATACTTGTTATAGCATTGTTGTTGTGTCTGGATACTTGTTATATCATTGTTGTTGTGTCTGGATACTTGTTATAGCATTGTTGTTGTGTCTGGATACTTGTTATAGCATTGTTGTTGTGTCTGGATACTTGTTATATCATTGTTGTTGTGTTGTGTCTGGATACTTGTTATATCATTGTTGTTGTGTCTGGATACTTGTTATATCATTGTTGTTGTGTCTGGATACTTGTTATATCATTGTTGTTGTGTCTGGATACTTGTTATAGCATTGTTGTGTTGTGTCTGGATACTTGTTATAGCATTGTTGTTGTGTCTGGATACTTGTTATAGCGTTGTTGTTGTGTCTGGATACTTGTTATAGCATTGTTGTTGTGTTGTGTCTGGATACTTGTTATAGCATTGTTGTTGTGTTGTGTCTGGATACTTGTTATATCATTGTTGTTGTGTCTGGATACTTGTTATAGCATTGTTGTTGTGTTGTGTCTGGATACTTGTTATATCATTGTTGTTGTGTTGTGTCTGGATACTTGTTATAGCATTGTTGTTGTGTTGTGTCTGGATACTTGTTATAGCGTTGTTGTTGTGTCTGGATACTTGTTATAGCATTGTTGTTGTGTTGTGTCTGGATACTTGTTATATCATTGTTGTTGTGTTGTGTCTGGATACTTGTTATAGCATTGTTGTTGTGTTGTGTCTGGATACTTGTTATAGCATTGTTGTTGTGTTGTGTCTGGATACTTGTTATAGCATTGTTGTTGTGTTGTGTTTGGATACTTGTTATAGCATTGTTGTTGTGTTGTGTCTGGATACTTGTTATATCATTGTTGTTGTGTCTGGATACTTGTTATATCATTGTTGTTGTGTCTGGATACTTGTTATAGCATTGTTGTTGTGTCTGGATACTTGTTATAGCATTGTTGTTGTGTTGTGTCTGGATACTTGTTATATCATTGTTGTTGTGTCTGGATACTTGTTATAGAATTGTTGTTGTGTTGTGTCTGGATACTTGTTATATCATTGTTGTTGTGTTGTGTCTGGATACTTGTTATAGCTTTGTTGTTGTGTCTGGATACTTGTTATAGCATTGTTGTTGTGTTGTGTCTGGATACTTGTTATAGCATTGTTGTTGTGTCTGGATACTTGTTATATCATTGTTGTTGTGTTGTGTCTGGATACTTGTTATATCATTGTTGTTGTGTTGTGTCTGGATACTTGTTATAGCATTGTTGTTGTGTCTGGATACTTGTTATATCATTGTTGTTGTGTTGTGTCTGGATACTTGTTATATCATTGTTGTTGTGTTGTGGCTGGATACTTGTTATAGCTTTGTTGTTGTGTCTGGATACTTGTTATAGCATTGTTGTTGTGTCTGGATACTTGTTATATCATTGTTGTTGTGTTGTGTCTGGATACTTGTTATAGCATTGTTGTTGTGTCTGGATACTTGTTATAGCATTGTTGTTGTGTTGTGTCTGGATACTTGTTATAGCATTGTTGTTGTGTTGTGTCTGGATACTTGTTATATCATTGTTGTTGTGTTGTGTCTGGATACTTGTTATATCATTGTTGTTGTGTCTGGATACTTGTTATAGCATTGTTGTTGTGTCTGGATACTTGTTATAGCATTGTTGTTGTGTTGTGTCTGGATACTTGTTATAGCATTGTTGTTGTGTCTGGATACTTGTTATAGCATTGTTGTTGTGTCTGGATACTTGTTATATCATTGTTGTTGTGTCTGGATACTTGTTATATCATTGTTGTTGTGTCTGGATACTTGTTATATCATTGTTGTTGTGTTGTGTCTGGATACTTGTTATAGCATTGTTGTTGTGTTGTGTCTGGATACTTGTTATATCATTGTTGTTGTGTCTGGATACTTGTTATATCATTGTTGTTGTGTTGTGTCTGGATACTTGTTATATCATTGTTGTTGTGTTGTGTCTGGATAATTGTTATAGCATTGTTGTTGTGTTGTGTCTGGATACTTGTTATATCATTGTTGTTGTGTCTGGATACTTGTTATAGCATTGTTGTTGTGTCTGGATAATTGTTATAGCATTGTTGTTGTGTTGTGTCTGGATACTTGTTATAGCATTGTTGTTGTGTCTGGATACTTGTTATAGCTTTGTTGTTGTGTCTGGATACTTGTTATAGCATTGTTGTTGTGTTGTGTCTGGATACTTGTTATAGCATTGTTGTTGTGTCTGGATACTTGTTATATCATTGTTGTTGTGTCTGGATACTTGTTATAGCATTGTTGTGTTGTGTCTGGATACTTGTTATATCATTGTTGTTGTGTCTGGATACTTGTTATAGCATTGTTGTTGTGTTGTGTCTGGATACTTGTTATATCATTGTTGTTGTGTTGTGTCTGGATACTTGTTATAGCATTGTTGTTGTGTCTGGATACTTGTTATAGCATTGTTGTTGTGTCTGGATACTTGTTATATCATTGTTGTTGTGTTGTGTCTGGATACTTGTTATATCATTGTTGTTGTGTTGTGTCTGGATACTTGTTATAGCATTGTTGTGTTGTGTCTGGATACTTGTTATATCATTGTTGTTGTGTCTGGATACTTGTTATATCATTGTTGTTGTGTTGTGTCTGGATACTTGTTATAGCATTGTTGTTGTGTCTGGATACTTGTTATATCATTGTTGTTGTGTCTGGATACTTGTTATAGCATTGTTGTTGTGTTGTGTCTGGATACTTGTTATAGCATTGTTGTTGTGTCTGGATACTTGTTATAGCATTGTTGTTGTGTTGTGTCTGGATACTTGTTATATCATTGTTGTTGTGTTGTGTCTGGATACTTGTTATATCATTGTTGTTGTGTCTGGATAATTGTTATAGCATTGTTGTTGTGTTGTGTCTGGATACTTGTTATATCATTGTTGTTGTGTTGTGTCTGGATACTTGTTATATCATTGTTGTTGTGTTGTGTCTGGATGCTTGTTATAGCATTGATGATTGTTAGCATTACTGTCATGTGGATACTTGCTATAAGGGGGCAGGGGAAGGGGGGGTTTGGAGGAGTTTCTCAAACTTATCAAAACACACACTGTGTGAATGATGCTGGACACCAGCACACAATGTATAAATGTGTCTATTGTTTTGTCAGTGTACATTGTGCAATGTTTTCTGCTGCTGCTTAATGACTAGTAGACTGTACATGTACACGGCACCATAGACTAGTGAGCGTATGAACATGACATTGTCAATGAAATTGCCGTGTTGGACATCAAGGTCGTTCAACGATGTCATTTACAAATGTAAAAAAAAAATGCATGTTTTAATGCTTTAACAAAGAAAGATAGGAAAGGTAAATTACTTGATTATGACCATCAATATACAATTACGGGGTCAAATTTGTACTGAAGTGTACGTGTATATGTGTTGAATGTTGAGTGAACTGTATGCAAATCATACAATAGAGTAAAGCTCAATTCCATGATGTCACATCATGAATAAGTAATCGAAAGGGAGATACAGCGAGCGATGACAGTCACTCGTGCCTCCGGCACCCGCTGATCAGTATGCGGTATTGCTCCGGATCGGAGCAAGGCAACAACTTTAGTTTTAGATAAAACGTAGTAAAAAGGCACGCACGACTGTCGACAGTCTATAAAAATAATCTGTAATGTACTATATACTGAAATAATTTGTAATGTACTATATACTAAAATAAGCTGTAATGTACTATATACTAAAATAAGCTGTAATGTACTATATACTAAAATAAGCTGTAATGTACTATATACTAAAATAAACTGTAATGTACTATATACTAAAATAAGCTGTAATGTACTATATACTAGAATAAACTGTAATGTACTATATACTAAAATAAGCTGTAATGTACTATATACTAAAATAAACTGTAATGTACTATATACTAGAATAAGCTGTAATGTACTATATACTAAAATAATTTGTAATGTACTATATACTAAAATAAGCTGTAATGTACTATATACTAAAATAATTTGTAATGTACTATATACTAAAATAAGCTGTAATGTACTATATACTAAAATAATTTGTAATGTACTATATTCTAAAATAATCTGTAATGTACTATATACTAAAATAAACTAATGTACTATATACTAGAATAAGCTGTAATGTACTATATACTAAAATAAACTGTAATGTACTATATACTAAAATAAACTGTAATGTACTATATACTAAAAGAAACTGTAATGTACTATATACTAAAATAATCTGTAATGTACTATATACTAGAATAAGCTGTAATGTACTATATACTAAAATAATTTGTAATGTACTATATACTAGAATAAGCTGTAATGTACTATATACTAAAATAATTTGTAATGTACTATATACTAAAATAAACTGTAATGTACTATATTCTAAAATAATCTGTAATGTACTATATACTAGAATAAGCTGAAATGTACTATATACTAAAATAAGCTGTAATGTACTATATACTAAAATAATCTGTAATGTATTATATACTAAAATAATCTGTAATGTACTATATACTAAAATAATTTGTAATGTACTATATACTAAAATAATCTGTAATGTACTATATACTAGAATACTTTGTAATGTACTATATACTAAAATAATCTGTAATGTACTATATACTAAAATAATTTGTAATGTACTATATACTAAAATAATCTGTAATGTACTATATACTAAAATAATTTGTAATGTACTATATACTAAAATAATCTGTAATGTACTACATACTAAAATAAACTGTAATGTACTATATACTAAAATAATCTGTAATGTACTACATACTAAAATAAACTGTAATGTACTATATACTAAAATAATCTGTAATGTACTACATACTAAAATAAACTGTAATGTACTATATACTAAAATAATCTGTAATGTACTATATACTAAAATAATTTGTAATGTACTATATACTAAAATAATCTGTAATGTACTACATACTAAAATAATCTGTAATGTACTATATACTAAACTAAACTAATGTACTATATACTAGAATAAGCTGAAATGTACTATATACTAAAATAAACTGTAATGTACTATATACTAAAATAAACTGTAATGTACTATATTCTAAAATAATCTGTAATGTACTATATACTAGAATAAGCTGAAATGTACTATATACTAAAATAATCTGTAATGTACTATATACTAAAATAAACTGTAATGTACTATATACTAAAATAATCTGTAATGTACTATATACTAAAATAAGCTGTAATGTACTATATACTAAAATAATCTGTAATGTACTATATACTAAAATAATCTGTAATGTACTATATACTAATAAAAATAAGCTGTAATGTACTATATACTAAAATAAACTAATGTATTATATACTAGAATAAGCTGTAATGTACTATATACTAAAATAGTCTGTAATGTACTATATACTAAAATAATCTGTAATGTACTATATACTAAAATAAACTAATGTATTATATACTAAAATAATCTGTAATGTACTATATACTAATAAAAATAAGCTGTAATGTACTATATACTAAAATAAACTAATGTATTATATACTAGAATAAGCTGTAATGTACTATATACTAAAATAGTCTGTAATGTACTATATACTAAAATAAGCTGTAATGTACTATATACTAAAATAGTCTGTAATGTACTATATACTAAAATAAACTAATGTACTATATACTAAAATAAACTAATGTATTATATACTAGAATAAGCTGTAATGTACTATATACTAAAATAAGCTGTAATGTACTATATACTAAAATAATCTGTAATGTACTATATACTAAAATAAGCTGTAATGTACTATATACTAAAATAAGCTGTAATGTACTATATACTAAAATAAACTAATGTACTATATACTAAAATAATCTGTAATGTACAATATACTAAAATAATCTGTAATGTACTATATACTAAAATAAACTAATGTATTATATACTAAAATAATCTGTAATGTACTATATACTAAAATAAACTAATGTATTATATACTAAAATAATCTGTAATGTACTACATACTAGAATAATCTGTAATGTACTATATACTAAAATAAGCTGTAATGTACTATATACTAAAATAATCTGTAATGTACTATATACTAAAATAAACTAATGTATTATATACTAAAATAATCTGTAATGTACTATATACTAGAATAAGCTGTAATGTACTATATACTAAAATAAACTAATGTACTATATACTAAAATAATCTGTAATGTACAATATACTAAAATAATCTGTAATGTACTATATACTAAAATAAACTAATGTATTATATACTAAAATAATCTGTAATGTACTATACACTAAAATAATCTGTAATGTATTATATACTAAAATAATCTGTAATGTACTATATACTAAAATAATCTGTAATGTATTATATACTAAAATAAGCTGTAATGTACTATATACTAGAATAATCTGTAATGTACTATATACTAAAATAAACTAATGTACTATATACTAAAATAAGCTGTAATGTACTATATACTAGAATAAGCTGTAATGTACTATATACTAAAATAAGCTGTAATGTACTATATACTAAAATAAACTAATGTATTATATACTAAAATAAGCTGTAATGTACTATATACTAAAATAAACTAATGTACTATATACTAAAATAAGCTGTAATGTACTATATACTAGAATAAGCTGTAATGTACTATATACTAAAATAAGCTGTAATGTACTATATACTAAAATAAACTAATGTACTATATAGTAAAATAATCTGTAATGTACTATATACTAAAATAATCTGTAATGTACTATATACTAAAGTAATTTGTAATGTACTATATACTAAAATAAACTGTAATGTACTATATACTAGAATAAGCTGTAATGTACTATATACTAAAATAAGCTGTAATGTACTATATACTAAAATAAGCTGTAATGTACTATATACTAAAATAATCTGTAATGTACTATATACTAAAATAAACTAATGTACTATATACTAGAATAATCTGTAATGTACTATATACTAGAATAATTTGTAATGTACTATATACTAAAATAAACTAATGTACTATATACTAGAATAATCTGTAATGTACTATATACTAGAATAATCTGTAATGTACTATATACTAAAATAAACTAATGTACTATATACTAGAATAATCTGTAATGTACTATATACTAGAATAATCTGTAATGTACTATATACTAGAATAAGCTGTAATGTACTATATACTAAAATAATCTGTAATGTATTATATACTAAAATAAACTAATGTACTATATAGTAAAATAATCTGTAATGTACTATATACTAGAATAATCTGTAATGTATTATATACTAAAATAATCTGTAATGTACTATATACTAAAATAAACTAATGTACTATATACTAGAATAATCTGTAATGTACTATATACTAGAATAATCTGTAATGTACTATATACTAGAATAAGCTGTAATGTACTATATACTAAAATAATCTGTAATGTATTATATACTAAAATAAACTAATGTACTATATAGTAAAATAATCTGTAATGTACTATATACTAGAATAATCTGTAATGTATTATATACTAAAATAATCTGTAATGTACTATATACTAAAATAATCTGTAATGTATTATATACTAAAATAAACTAATGTACTATATTCTAAAATAATCTGTAATGTACTATATACTAAAATAATCTGTAATGTACTATATACTAGAATAAGCTGTAATGTACTATATACTAAAATAATCTGTAATGTACTATATACTAAAATAAGCTGTAATGTACTATATACTAAAATAAACTAATGTACTATATACTAAAATAAACTGTAATGTACTATATACTAGAATAAGCTGTAATGCACTATATTCTATAATAATCTGAAATGTACTATATACTAAAATAATCTAATGTACTATATACTAGAATAATCTGTAATGTACTATATACTAAAATAAGCTGTAATGTACTATATACTAAAATAAACTGTAATGTACTATATACTAAAATAATCTGAAATGTACTATATACTAAAATAATTTGTAATGTGCTATATACTAAAATAATTTGTAATGTACTATATACTAAAATAATCTGTAATGTGCTATATACTAAAATAAGCTGTAATGTACTATATACTAAAATAAACTGTAATGTACTATATACTAAAATAAGCTGTAATGTACTATATACTAAAATAATTTGTAATGTACTATATACTAAAATAATCTGTAATGTACTATATACTAAAATAAACTAATGTACTATATACTAGAATAAACTGTAATGTACTATATATTAAAATAATCTGTAATGTACTATATACTAAAATAATTTGTAATGTACTATATACTAAAATAAGCTGTAATGTACTATATACTAGAATAATCTGTAATGTACTATATACTAAAATAATCTGTAATGTACTATATACTAAAATAAGCTGTAATGTACTATATACTAAAATAAGCTGTAATGTACTATATACTAAAATAAGCTGTAATGTACTATATACTAAAGTAATTTGTAATGTACTATATACTAAAATGAACTGTAATGTACTATATACTAGAATAAGCTGTAATGTACTATATACTAAAATAATTTGGCAATGGAGTATTATGGTAGGGGAAGTGCAGGCAATGGAGTATTATGGTAGGGGAAGTGCAGGCAATGGAGTATTAGGGTAGGGGAAGTGCAGGCAATGGAGTATTAGGGTAGGGGAAGTGCAGGCAATGGAGTATTAGGGTAGAGGAAATGCAGGCAATAGAGTATTAGGGTAGGGGAAGTGCAGGCAATGGAGTATTAGGGTAGGGGAAGTGCAGGCAATGGAGTATTAGGGTAGGGGAAGTGCAGGCAATAGAGTATTAGGGTGGGGGAAGTGCAGGCAATGGAGTATTAGGGTAGGGGAAGTGGATGTAATAATTTATCCATCATATATGACAAAAGTTTCTGTTATCACAATTTTTCTGTATTGTAATGTTTTTTTTCAGATATGATGAACTATGAGTTTGATCGCAAAGATTTGGTTTGTCTGTGTTTATCAGGTGTAGTAGGTGTTTGGTATCTTATGAAAAAGGTCAGTAGATTAGATTTATATGCCTTGTTTACAAAACAACAACAACAACAATAGCATTGTGAGTAGCATTACCCAAAACATAGCAGCATTACCCCACAACATTGCAGCATTACCCCACAACATTGCAGCATTACCCCACAACATTGCAGCATTACCCTGCAACATAGCAGCATTACCCCACAACATTGCAGCATTACCCCACATTGCAGCATTACCCCACAACATAGCAGCATTACCCCACAACATCACAGCATTACCCCACAACATCACAGCATTACCCCACAACATCACAGCATTACCCCACAACATAGCAGCATTACCCCACAACATCACAGCATTACCCCACAACATCACAGCATTACCCCACAACATAGCAGCATTACCCCACAACATCACAGCATTACCCCACAACATTGCTATAACAGCAAAATTTGAATTGTTAGAAATGTAATCTTTTCAGGCATGAGTTATTGGTATTGCACATATTGGTCAAAGCATATACATGTATATGTATTTAAGATGGTATCCACAGATATTACACTCAGCTTACATGTATAATATGTATTTAAGGTACACGGGGAAGAATCGCCTTGACTATTTCCAACGTAATCCGACACAGCACGAAGTGTTTTGGACTTTGAACTTTATTTGCATATGTCAAATTGTCTATGCTCACGTCCCACCACGGCCAGTCAAAGAGGAGAAACAGATAGTCCAATGTTCCTGCTCCTTTACCAAAATATACTCAAGAATTGTCATTCCTGACAAAAAAAATCTTATTTACTGCAGTAATGTTTCAAAATTCCCGCAATGTCACAACCAATGCACTATCGGGCGATCCGTTATGCAGAGACCTACTTCCGCATTCCACTCCATTATCATGGCGCCACCCGTAACATCTCATGAATATTTATTAAAAACGTCATATTCGGCTTCGTTCGGCAAGATTTTTTCACGTTCGGACTAATCCTTTGACCCAACTTTGCGTGTTAGCGGGAAGTACCCGGATGATAACGTAGTTCTATGGTAATTCTTCAGACTCTGACCTATCGATGTTTGGTACTCGCTTTTCAATCGGATCACTCATTACAGATTTACGTGATTTCGCCTGGGACTTTAAAATGACATCGTTTGGACTCAAAATATGGACCATTTTCATAGTTTTTACTAAGAATTAATTGGAAATTCACCTATATCGATAGAGTATGTAGTTTTGAATGTGTCTAGGTCACAGTTCAGGGTGTATGCCAAGTACATTTACAGGAAACGCTCACCGAAATTTTCACCGATTTTTTCCCAAAATCTTGACCAAATTTGACGTTTTTATAAAGAAAATCGCTTTTACCAAGCAATTATTTTTTCATACATCGATTCACTAGGTATTTTTAAGTCTGTATTCAAAGTTTCATGAAAATTAAATGGCAAATTTCCATATGAGTGGCATGTGAAGTCAACAATGTATGTTAGTAATTGTTACAGATCTAAGGGCCTGCAATCGGCAGCGGTCGGCCAGCGGTTCTTCCCCGTGTACCTTAAGATGGTATCCACAGATATTACACTCAGCTTACATGTACATGTATTTAAGATGGTATCCACAGATATTACACTCAGCTTACATGTACATGTATTTAAGATGGTATCCACAGATATTACACTCAGCTTACATGTATATGCCAATATTTGGTTCAAAAGGAAATGTTTTGTTGCTAATCAGTTTTTAGCACAACTGAACTAATAAGGTTCAGTAGTGCTATAGGCATGGCAAAGTGTGGATGTGTGTGTGTATGTGTATGTGTAAACAACTTAAAGTCAAAAACACTGGACTGATTGCTTTGATATTTTATTATTTATTAATTATTATTTATTTATTGGTCCTCAAGGATATGTAGTATACAACTCACAAAAGTCGAGGCGACACAACTCTACAAATACAAATACAAATACACTTAGTACACAAATAAAACTTAGCATTGATTTAACAATGTGATGGCTGACGGGACAAAACTCTTGCTGTAACGAACTTTGGAGCATTTAAGACAGTGGTATCTTCGGCCAGATGGGAGAATATCATAATATGCATTAAGTGGATGTTTGTTGTCAACAGCAATCACATGTGCCTTGCGCAGTATTGCACGATCAGTAAGATCGGAGAGAGCAGGAGTAGGCAGGCCCACAATTTTAGCAGCAGTGAACAAAATTTTCAGAAGTTTATATCGATTGACAACAAAAAGGAAATACTGTAACAGATGTTACAATAAGTTAAAAGAGGTTCAATAATGCTAAGATAGAGAAGCAGAAGCAGTGTAGCATCTATGTTGAAAGAGCGCAATCGGCGAAGCACGTGTAAATGCTGTTGGCATTTCATTTGGACAGCTGTAGTATGATGTGTAAATGAGAGTTTATTGTCAAGGTTCAAACCAAGATATTTGTAAGACACCACCTGTTCAACAGGCTCACCATTAATCACAATGGGGCTATCAGGCATTGCATTTCGACGAAAGTCAATGATCATCTCTTTTGTTTTGGACACATTTAGCTCCAAAAAATTTGTAGTACACCACTCAGAAAAATGTGTGACTGAACTTCTATATACCTTCACAGAGTCTGCATCGTTCAGGAGAGTATGGCAGCATCATCAGAAAATTTAAAAAGCAAACTACTAGAATCAATGCTCTGACAATAATTTGTGTACATAATAAATAAAAACGGACTTAAAACAGAGCCTTGTGGTGCGCCAGTATTAGTGGTGAGCATGATTCACCAATCCTAACACACTGGGGTCTATCACTAAGGAAATTATAAACCCAATGAATGATCACAGAGGGGATATCAAGCTTCAGTAATTTCTGTATCATAATGTGACGCTGTATGATATTAAAAGCTGAAGTAAAATCTATAAATAATACCCTAGCGTAATTTCCAGCTGTATCTATGTGTTCTAGCACTTTCTGGAGAAGACAGGCAATCACATCATCTGTACCTTTCCTGCATTGATTAGCAAACTGATTTGAATTGAGTTTTGACTAAACATGAGGGAGAAGGTTAGAAAGAATCACTCTTTCGAGACATTTCATAATAAGGGAGGGGAGGGCTACCGGTCTATAGTGATTTAACTCTGTTGGGGATGGAAGTTTAGGGATAGGCATGACGGTTGATGTTTTCCATAATAGGGTGGGAATAATGCCTGTGTCAATGGACTGCTGAAACAGAGGCTGTAATACAGGGCTGAGCTCATCCACACAAGCACGGAGCAGACGGCTGGTAATACTAGGACTAAGTCACCAGGACGGTGTGATGGACAAGAGGCCAGTAGCCTTTCACTCTCCCCAGTGAAATTGCATTTGTCAAACCTAGTATAACACAATTAAGGTCTGAAGCAAGGGACAATGAGTCGGAAGGAGATGGTGCAGTATGCCTGTCTATCTTACCAGACATCTTTTTCAGATATTGGAAAGCCTTAGTATTCATATCGCTAAACTCACATTCTAATTTCTCTCTAAATTTAAGTTTAGCCTGTCTAATTTCTGTTTGCAATGCCTTATTAGTCCCAGCCAGACGAAGTCCAGGACAGGGACTTATGGATTGGGTTCTGTCCGTCCGTCCGTCCAGAGCCGTTTCTTGGAGATGCCTGGACCGATTTTTTTCACACTTGGTACAGGGGCAACATACAATGGCATACATATGCACGTCAATTTGTTTCATGATACGATCCAATATGGCCGCCTAGCAGCCATTTTGTTTGCGAATTTTCCTTGTCCAAAGCCTTAACTCTGCAAGAACAGATCTCATTCAAAGTTATTAGGATAGTGTTCTATGACATACATGTGCATATTCATTGTTGTCATGATACGATCCAATATGGCCGCCTAGCAGCCATTTTGTTTGCAAATTTTCCCTGTCCAAAGCCTTAACTCTAACATGCAAGAACAGATCTCATTCAAAGTTGTTATTAGGATAGTGTTCTATGACATACATGTGCATATTCATTTGTTGTCATGATACGATCCAATATGGCCGCCAAGCAGCCATTTTGTTTGCAAATTTTCCCTGTCCAAAACCTTAACTCTAACATGCAAGAACAGATCTCATTCAAAGTTGTTATTAGGATAGTGTTCTATGACATACATGTGCATATTCATTGTTGTCGTGATACACTCTGATATGGCTGCTTGGCAGCCATTTTGTTGGTGCATTTTTCATGTCCAAAGCCATAACTCAGACATGCTTGAACAGGTCGCCCCTAATTGTAATTGATCGATAGAATCCTGTGTCCATTGGCAAACCTGGATTTTGGTTGGTTTAATTCTCTTCAATAGCTGGCGTTAGGCGCCGCAGGGATTAGATGAACAACATTGTGGTCTGCACGACCTAAGGGTGACCGTGAACGAGCAGAGTAGGCATTGGTGATATTGCCATAACAAAGATCAATGATCTTTTCTTTCTGCTTACTACGTCAACATCTTGATGAAAAGAAGGTAAAACGTCATTTAGTCTGCAGCTGTTAAAATCCCCCAATATAAACACTGTTGCATCAGGGTAACGAGATAGCATAGACTGTGTATAATAGTATCAGCCATTGCACGAACATCTGCACATGGTGGAACGTAGACACAAGTTAAGACAATATTCGGGAACTCACAGGGCAAATAAAATGGACGCAGTGACAGTGTCAACAGTTCAAGATTGGGATTGCACACTCTGGTGTGAACTTCAACATTTGTACACCATCAAGAGTTGATGTAAATACAAAGACCCCCACCTCTCTCCTTCCCTGACTCCTTTGTCCTGTCAGAACGAAATACGGTAAAAACGTCGAGTGTAATATCTTCATCTGGGATGCTGTCATCCAGCCAGGTCTCGGAAAATGCCATAACACACGCCTCTCTGTACATATTGCTAAACCGACAGTTGGCATGTAGTTCGTCCATCTTGTTTCTCAGAGACTGCACATTTGCAAACACAATAGCAGGCAGAGGAGGTTATGTAGGATGTCTTCACAGTCTGGTATGCAAACCACTGCGCTTACCTCTTTTCCGTTGTTTGGTGGTGTCGACAGGAATGGTTGTCGGAAGAGATGACGTTGACAATGCCATGGTCGAAGGCGAAGAAGCTGTTCCCGGGTGTAGACAGGGTGGCCATGTTGATGTTACTAAGGTGGGCAATCAAACCACTTGCCACAAGAAGTATGATAAACAGGACACATAAACATTTCACCATCAGAATCATATTGCACTTAGACTGACATCTGAACAGAAAATGGTGATAAAAAATATCCGTATAAACACCAAAACGTTAAACAAACAGGACATTGATGTGAGCTGTTGGTCGCAGCTGAGCATGTGCCGGATTGGTGGGTGTATTACCTTGGGTGTCTAGTTGGGAAATTAGGTGTACAAATGTGGATTTTGGTCAAAAATTTATATTTCAAAAAGTACTTGGTTGAGACTGGGATGAGACTGAAACTTGGTGAGCTGTTTTTAGAAGTGTTATTCTGTAGATTTTCATCAAAACATTTTGGCACAATTGGCCCTAGCAACCATGACCCTGCCCTTAGCAACAACCAAATGTCCGTATATTTTGGTTAAATAACGACATCACCTGGTAGGGAAATGAGTAAACATTCAAAAAATGTATGTAAATGTGCCTAGCAACAGCCAAATTATAAAAAATGTCATTTTTGGTCAAAAAAATTAAACTCCAAAACTACTAAATGCAGATCAGTCTGAAATTGGTTGGAATGTTCTTCAGGGTTTTTAGGTGAAAAATTTTCCATGATATGATGCATCTGGGGATGTGTAGATGAAGCTATATTCATAACGGGATGATCCCATTATTATTTAATGTTAAGGGAATTGAATAAACATTAAAAATAAATATGCAAATATCCTAGCAACAACACCACACCCATAGCAACAGGTAAATGATGACATACAATGCCAATATAACAACAGTGAATTGAAAGCAAATGACTAAACATTCAAAAAATGTATGCAGATATGCCTCGCAACAACACACCCATAGCAGCAGTTAAACAGTGTGTATTGTATAACACAGGAATAAATCTTCCAAAAATGTATGTAAATATGCCTATCAACTAGACCACGTAATCATTACAAAAAATTAAATCATTGGCACTTTTATACTCGTAATGATATCAGTTTTAACAGTTTTACTGTAATGATATCAGTTTTAACAGTTTTACTGTAATGGTATCAGTTTTAACAGTTTTATTGTAATGATATCAGTTTTAACAGTTTTACTGTAATGATATCAGTTTTAACAGTTTTACTGTAATGGTATCTGTTTTAACAGTTTTACTTTAATGGTATCAGTTTTAACAGTTTTACTGTAATGATATCAGTTTTAACAGTTTTACTGTAATGATATCAGTTTTACTGTAATGGTATCAGTTTTAACAGTTTTACTGTAATGATATCAGTTTTAACAGTTTTACTGTAATGATATCAGTTTTAACAGTTTTACTGTAATGGTATCAGTTTTAACAATTTTACTGTAATGATATCAGTTTTACTGTAATGGTATCAGTTTTAACAATTTTACTGTAATGATATCAGTTTTAACAGTTTTACTGCAATGATATCAGTTTTAACAGTATTACTGTAATGTATCTGTTCTAACAGTTTTACTGTAATGATATCAGTTTTAACAGTTTTACTGTGTATTTGTTGTTGCAGCATTGGATAGCCAACAATTTGTTTGGTTTGGCATTTGCTGTTAATGGTGTGGAATTATTACAGTTAAACACCGTCATGACTGGATGTATTCTACTTGGAGGTTTATTTGTCTATGACATATTCTGGGTCTTTGGAACAGATGTCATGGTATCTGTAGCAAAGTCTTTTGAAGCACCAATCAAATGTAAGTATCCAAGTCTTCTGAAGCACCAATCAAATATAAGTATCCAAGTCTTTTGAAGCACCAATCAAATATAAGTATCCAAGTCTTCTGAAGCACCAATCAAATATAAGTATCCAAGTCTTCTGAAGCACCAATCAAATATAAGTATCCAAGTCTTCTGAAGCACCAATCAAATATAAGTATCAAAGTCTTCTGAAGCACCAATCAAATATAAGTATCCAAGTCTTTTGAAGCACAAATCAAATATAAGTATCCAAGTCTTTTGAAGCACCAATCAAATGTAAGTATCCAAGTCTTTTGAAGCACCAATCAAATATAAGTATCCAAGTCTTCTGAAGCACCAATCAAATATAAGTATCCAAGTCTTTTGAAGCACCAATCAAATATAAGTATCCAAGTCTTTTGAAGCACCAATCAAATATAAGTATCCAAGTCTTTTGAAGCACCAATCAAATATAAGTATCCAAGTCTTCTGAAGCACCAATCAAATATAAGTATCCAAGTCTTCTGAAGCACCAATCAAATATAAGTATCCAAGTCTTCTGAAGCACCAATCAAATATAAGTATCCAAGTCTTTTGAAGCACCAATCAAATATAAGTATCCAAGTCTTTTGAAGCACCAATCAAATATAAGTATCCAAGTCTTTTGAAACACCAATCAAATATAAGTATCCAAGTCTTCTGAAGCACCAATCAAATATAAGTATCCAAGTCTTTTGAAGCACCAATCAAATATAAGTATCCAAGTCTTTTGAAGCACCAATCAAATATAAGTATCCAAGTCTTTTGAAGCACCAATCAAATGTAAGTATCCAAGTCTTCTGAAGCACCAATCAAATATAAGTATCCAAGTCTTTTGAAGCACCAATCAAATATAAGTATCCAAGTCTTTTGAAGCACCAATCAAATATAAGTATCCAAGTCTTCTGAAGCACCAATCAAATATAAATGAGTCTTCTGAAGCACCAATCAAATATAAATGAGACTTTTGAAGCACCAATCATATGTAAATATCCAAGTCTTTGTAAGTAACATTTGTAACTATCTGTTACCAAGTCAGTGATTGACTACTCAAGTCAGTGATTGGCCAATGAAGAGTGAGAATCTGCAGCCAAGTCAATGAACAAGCAGTCAAGTAAATGCAGAATTGAAGCAAACAAACAAATAGTAAACAAAGAAGAACTTGATGCCCAAGTGAAAACAAGACACAATATATATGATAATTTCATTCACATCCATTTTGATTTGGCAGTGGTGTTTCCTCAAGATCTGTTAGAGAAGGGATTAGATGCCAGCAACTTTGCCATGTTAGGACTAGGAGACATTGTAATTCCTGGCATATTTATAGCTCTACTATTACGCTTTGATGTTAGGTAAGTTTTCATAGTTGCCATGGCAACCAATGAATTCAGACAAACATGTCTGGTTGCTTTCTTTATGGTAGTATGAGTTTGTACACTGTGACAGGTTTCAAGGAAAAGGTCAGGGTAGCAACATACTGTTATCTACATAAAAGGTCAGGGTAGCAACATACTGTTATCTACATAAAAGGTCAGGGTAGCAACATACTGTTATCTACATAAAAGGTAAGGGTAGCAACATACTGTTATCTACATAAAAGGTCAGGGTAGCAACATACTGTTATCTACATAAAAGGTCAGGGTAGCAACATACTGTTATCTACATAAAAGGTCAGGGTAGCAACATACTGTTATCTACATAAAAGGTCAGGGTAGCAACATACTGTTATCTACATAAAAGGTCAGGGTAGCAACATACTGTTATCTACATAAAAGGTCAGGGTAGCAACATACTGTTATCTACATAAAAGGTCAGGGTAGCAACATACTGTAAAACCTTGGTAGAGTGAGACCTCACACCATGGTATTTGTAGCAATGTTGGTAGAGTGAGACCTCACACCATGATATTTGTAGCAATGCTATGTTGGCAGAGTGAGACCTCACACCATGGCATTTGTAGCAATGTTGGTAGAGTGAGACCTCACACCATGGCATTTGTAGCAATGTTATGTTGGCAGAGTGAGACCTCACACCATGGCATTGATACCAATGTTTGTAGAGTGAGACCTCACACCATGGTATTTGTAGCAATGTTATGTTGGTAGAGTGAGACCTCACACCATGATATTTGTAGCAATGTTATGTTGGTAGAGTGAGACCTCACACCATGGCATTGATACCAATGTTGGTAGAGTGAGACCTCACACCATGGTATTTGTAGCAATGTTATGTTGGTAGAGTGAGACCTCACACCATGATATTTGTAGCAATGTTATGTTGGTAGAGTGAGACCTCACACCATGATATTTGTAGCAATGTTATGTTGGTAGAGTGAGACCTCACACCATGATATTTGTAGCAATGTTATGTTGGTAGAGTGAGACCTCACACCATGATATTTGTAGCAATGTTATGTTGGTAGAGTGAGACCTCACACCATGGTATTTGTAGCAATGTTATGTTGGTAGAGTGAGACCTCACACCATGATATTTGTAGCAATGTTATGTTGGTAGAGTGAGACCTCACACCATGATATTTGTAGCAATGTTATGTTGGTAGAGTGAGACCTCACACCATGATATTTGTAGCAATGTTATGTTGGTAGAGAGGACCTCTCAGAAAATGACAGGAAAATAATGTACAGTATCTGTAAATTGATTATTATTGTTGTTTTTGTTTGTAATTTAGTCTGAAGAAAGATTCCAAGACATACTTCATAGCCAGTTTTGCTGCTTATATTCTGGGATTGTTGGCCACTATATTTGTGATGCATGTATTCAAACATGCACAGCCAGCATTGTTGTACCTAGTTCCTGCCTGTATTGGTCTACCATTGTTTGTAGCTCTTATCAAAGGAGAACTCACATTAATGTTCAAGTAAGTAAAAGTGCACTCCAGTTTTTGGATAGTCTACTTTGTATTACCTGTTGTGGATTGGTTGTGAGGGGATATTATGTTAATTTAAGAAATAGATGTGAATGTATGTATGACATGAATAAATAATACTTACAGTAATATGCATGTATACCACAGCAGACAACAGACCCTTGACCTTTCATATTTTGACCTAAGGTTATACTCCGGTCAAGTTGTAAATTTCATGTTATAATGATGTGTATCTATGTCATAGATTCTGTGGTGTTATAACAATGTGTATATATATGTCATAGGTTCTGTGGTGTTATAACAATGTGTATGTATGTCATAGGTTCTGTGGTGTTACAACAATGTGTACCTGTGTCATAGGTTCTGTGGTGTTATAACAATGTGTATATATATGTCATAGGTTCTGTGGTGTTATAACAATGTGTACCTGTGTCATATGTTCTGTGGTGTTATAACAATGTGTATATATATGTCATAGGTTCTGTGGTGTTATAACAATGTGTACCTGTGTCGTAACAATGTGTATGTATGTCATAGGTTCTGTGGTGTTATAATAATGTGTATATGTATGTCACAGGTTCTGTGGTGTTATAACAATGTGTATATATATGTCATAGGTTCTGTGGTGTTATAACTATGTGTATGTATGTCATAGGTTCTGTGGTGTTATAACTATGTGTATATATATGTCATAGGTTCTGTGGTGTTATAATAATGTGTATATGTATGTCACAGGTTCTGTGGTGTTATAACAATGTGTATATATATGTCATAGGTTCTGTGGTGTTATAACAATGTGTATGTATGTCATAGGTTCTGTGGTGTTATAACAATGTGTTCTGTGGTGTTATAATAATGTGTATGTATGTCATAGGTTCTGTGGTGTTATAATAATGTGTATGTATGTCATAGGTTCTGTGGTGTTATAACAATGTGTATGTATGTCATAGGTTCTGTGGTGTTATAATAATGTGTATGTATGTCATAGGTTCTGTGGCGTTATAATAATGTATATATCTATGTCATAGGTTCTGTGATGTTATAACAATGTGTATATCTATGTCATAGGTTCTGTGGTGTTATAACTATGTGTATGTATGTCATAGGTTCTGTGGTGTTATAACAATGTGTATATATATGTCATAGGTTCTGTGATGTTATAATAATGTGTATATGTATGTCACAGGTTCTGTGATGTTATAATAATGTGTATGTATGTCATAGGTTCTGTGATGTTATAATAATGTGTATATGTATGTCACAGGTTCTGTGATGTTATAATAATGTGTATGTATGTCATAGGTTCTGTGATGTTATAATAATGTGTATATGTATGTCACAGGTTCTGTGATGTTATAATAATGTGTATATGTATGTCATAGGTTCTGTGATGTTATAATAATGTGTATGTATGTCATAGGTTCTGTGGTGTTATAACAATGTGTATGTATGTCATAGGTTCTGTGGTGTTATAATAATGTGTATGTATGTCATAGGTTCTGTGGTGTTACAACAGTGTGTATGTATGTCATAGGTTCTGTGGTGTTATAATAATGTGTATGTATGTCAGAGGTTCTGTGGTGTTATAACAATGTGTATGTATGTCATAGGTTCTGTGGTGTTATAATAATGTGTATGTATGTCAGAGGTTCTGTGGTGTTATAACAATGTGTATGTATGTCATAGGTTCTGTGGTGTTATAACAATGTGTATGTATGTCAGAGGTTCTGTGGTGTTATAACAATGTGTCATAGGTTCTGTGGTAATTATAATGTCATAGATTATAATTATCGTCAGTTCCAATCCTATAAAACCTGTTTACTGAGATTCAAAATCTTTATTTCCTGAGAAATAGTTTTAATTATTTAATTTGATTATATTAATATGCAACACTTTTTTTAGTTCAACCAGAAAATTACCTTTAGCTTAGAGTTAAGGATCCCTTATGTTACTTAACTTTTTGGCAGCAAGGACTCCTTATGTCACTTAAAGTATAGTAACAAGACCCCTTAGGTCACTTAATTTACATTAACAAGGACCCTTAAGTCACTTACCTTTTAGTATAAAGGACTCTTTATGTCACTAGATTTTAGTTACAAGGGTCTGTTTTGTCACTTGGATTTTAGTAAGAAGGGCTCTTTATGTCACTTGGATTTTAATAACAATGGCCCTTTATGTTGCGTGGATTTTAGTAACAAGGGCCCTTTATGTCACTTGGATTTTAGTAACAAGGATCTGTTTTGTCACTTGGATTTTAGTAACAAGGGCTCTTTATGTTATAAATTTTAGTCACAAGGGCCCTTTATGTCATTTGGATTTTAGTAACAAGGTCCCTTTATGTCACTTAGATTTTAGTAACAAGGGCCCTTTATGTCACTTGGATTTTAGTAACAAGGGCTCTTTATGTCACTTGGATTTTAGTAACAAGGGCTCTTTATGTCACTTGGATTTTAGTAACAAGGGCCCTTTATGTCACTTGGATTTTAGTAACAAGGGCTCTTTATGTCACTTGGATTTTAGTAACAAGGGCCCTTTATGTCACTTGGATTTTAGTAACAAGGGCTCTTTATGTCACTTGGATTTTAGTAACAAGGGCCCTTTATGTCACTTGGATTTTAGTAACAAGTGCCCTTTATGTCACTTGGATTTTAGTCACAAGGGCCCTTTATGTCACTTAGATTTTAGTAACAAGGACCCTTTATGTCACTTGGATTTTAGTAACAAGGGCCCTTTATGTCACTTGGATTTTAGTAACAAGGGCCCTTTATATCACTTGGATTTTAGTAACAAGGGCCCTTTATGTCACTTGGATGTTAGTCACTTGGATTTTAGTAACAAGGTCCATTTCCTTGAATTATGAAATCAAATCACCTAACTGATTCTTCTCCTGTCGCCATAGATACGAAGATAATCCAGAGAAGGAAGAAGTAGGAAATGAAAGCAAGCCAGAAGAAAGTCTCCATAACGACAGTAAAAAAGATAAATAGAGTCCAGAAAATGAAGTATTAGGAACACTCCCAAATCAAATCAAACATATACTTCAATTTTTAGGATGTCTATAGTGTTTTTAATACACAGTTATTGGTAGAGAGATATTTTCTTTAAAAGAAAAAAAAATGTTCTGTTTATAAATGAGTGTAGTACCAAATATTCCCAGGGTTGTAGTAAATAGCAAATGTTTGTAGCAATTTGGCCACAAATAGACAGTGCCATCTAGTGTTTGAATAATGTATAACGTATCTGTGGTGATCACTCAAATAGCTTTGTTGTAGATAGAAATATTACTGAACAATTCTGCTTTTTTTTTGGGGGGGGGGGGGGGTCAAATAGTCACAGCATTGCTGGTTCAGAACTAGAACTGTGTGATTTGTTAGGCCAGACTGCAGACTGTGTGATTTGTTAGGCCAGACTGCAGACTGTGTGATTTGTTAGGCCACACTGCAGACTGTGTGATTTGTTAGGCCAGACTGCAGACTGTGATTTGTTAGGCCAGACTGCAGACTGTGTTATTTGTTAGGCCAGACTGCAGACTGTGTGATTTGTTAGGCCACACTGCAGACTGTGTGATTTGTTAGGCCACACTGCAGACTGTGTGATTTGTTAGGCCAGACTGCAGACTGTGTGATGTGTTAGGCCACACTGCAGACTGTGTGATTTGTTAGGCCAGACTGCAGACTGTGTGATTTGTTAGGCCACACTGCAGACTGTGTGATTTGTTAGGCCAGACTGCAGACTGTGTGATTTGTTAGGCCAGACTGCAGACTGTGTTATTTGTTAGGCCACACTGCAGACTGTGTGATTTGTTAGGCCACACTGCAGACTGTGTGATTTGTTAGGCCAGACTGCAGACTGTGTGATTTGTTAGGCCACACTGCAGACTGTGTGATTTGTTAGGCCACACTGCAGACTGTGTGATTTGTTAGGCCACACTGCAGACTGTGTGATTTGTTAGGCCACACTGCAGACTGTGTGATTTGTTAGGCCACACTGCAGACTGTGTGATTTGTTAGGCCAGACTGCAGACTGTGTTATTTGTTAGGCCAGACTGCAGACTGTGTGATTTGTTAGGCCAGACTGCAGACTGTGTTATTTGTTAGGCCAGACTGCAGACTGTGTGATTTGTTAGGCCAGACTGCAGACTGTGTGATTTGTTAGGCCACACTGCAGACTGTGTGATTTGTTAGGCCACACTGCAGACTGTGTGATTTGTTAGGCCACACTGCAGACTGTGTGATGTGTTAGGCCAGACTGCAGACTGTGTGATTTGTTAGGCCAGACTGCAGACTGTGTGATTTGTTAGGCCAGACTGCAGACTGTGTGATTTGTTAGGCCACACTGCAGACTGTGTGATTTGTTAGGCCACACTGCAGACTGTGTTATTTGTTAGGCCAGACTGCAGACTGTGTGATTTGTTAGGCCACACTGCAGACTGTGTCTATGACTGACTATATGTGATTATTCCAACATTGTCTTTCCAAACTTAAGTGGATGTGATGTACCAAACTAAGTTCATCCATCACTTCATTTTAGAAAACAAAATGATAGAATCCAAAGAAAAGTGCCATTAATTTACAGTTTTGACTAATATGTTAGTCAGCCAGTCCGCAACACCCTCATTTGCATACAATCTATCCTTCAGATAGCGACCGTTACACTTTGAAAGGCTGCTCACGGGCCTTATTTTGGGAAATTTTCAACTCGTCGTAACTTTCACTAGAGTCCACCATTTTAGATATTGTGAACGCCTAAACCTCAACTGCCATCTCTTCTTTTGTGCCAGCAAAATAAATTTAGCAATTACATTTAGGAATACTGATTTTCCGACAAATTCAGGAAGAATACTTGAGGCCCTGAAATTTCAACCTGGGTTTTCACTCATAGTTTCCTTAATGCGGACCGGAAAGTTTACAAATTTCACAAAAAGATGGATTTTTATGTGTTTTAAATAACCATGGCAAGAAAATTTAGTAGGATCGTTGTGTAATGGTCTGTTTCAAGAATTATCGGTAGAAAGCGACTCATTTGACCCGGAAGTTGAAGCTGACCTTGTTTGACCGGGCAATTTTCCACAGCAAGGAGCAACGCGGGAGTTCTTGTACTCACTAAAATCACACTTCAGACCCACTATAAAACTTTGATGTTTTCAGATAACATGTAACTTGTGATTAATTCGATATTGTCGTGCAATTTGGAGTGATAGTGAACCAGAATGAAGAAAACTCACGTAAGCAAGGCATGTGGTTGAAGTTATGCATGAGCAGTCTCCGAGACTCTCTGTATTGTACACTGTTCTGTGAATCGACCAAACTTTGTTTATTGGCTAACAGTTTACATGTAAACGACATGAACATGTCTTGCCAATTCCAAAATGCAAATATTTGGCAAGTAAAAATAATTACAACTTCATTTTGGCTTCAGATTTTGCATGATTATGTTTTGCGTATCTTTCCCCATTTTACATGTAAATCCGAAAAGGTCTCTCTGGTCATATGTCAGTGATCACTGATACCGGGACTGCTTTGTACAAGCGAGGTAAGGCATGTTGAGGTATTTTGTTGAGAATTATAAATATTGCAAAATGTCAAGTACAAGGTTTAAATACAATGGAATGATGAAAAAAAAAATTACAAGTAGGGCCAATGTCATCCGCTAGTAAACTAGTTGGAGATACATTCAAGCTGGAATGGTTAGAATTGTTTATACCTTGTAAGTTTTTACCGTAATAAAAGAATATAATTGTGTAATTTCTGACCAATGAAAGTGAAAAGGATAAACACATGAAGACGGCAAAATATAGGTAAATCGACATCCACATCGCTATGTCATGACTTGAAAAGACAAATACACATAAAAGTCCACACAGAACAGATTTTATTCAACGAAATTCTCGACTTCCAGTTGAAAAAGAGAATCTATTATTACATGTGTAGGGAAGCTGCAAAAATCGCAGTGTAGTATAGTGTGTTGTAGTCTTGAGTATAGTGTGTTGTAGTCTTGAGTATAGTACGTTGTAGTCTTGAGTATAGTACGTTGTAGTCTTGTGTATAGTACGTTGTAGTCTTGAGTATAGTACGTTGTAGTCTTGAGTATAGTGCATTGTAGTCTTGAGTATAGTGTATTGTAGTCTTGAGTATAGTACGTTGTAGTCTTGAGTATAGTACGTTGTAGTCTTGAGTATAGTACGTTGTAGTCTTGAGTATAGTACGTTGTAGTCTTGAGTATAGTGTGTTGTAGTCTTGAGTATAGTACGTTGTAGTCTTGAGTATAGTGTGTTGTAGTCTTGAGTATAGTACGTTGTAGTCTTGTGTATAGTACGTTGTAGTCTTGAGTATAGTGTGTTGTAGTCTTGAGTATAGTACGTTGTAGTCTTGAGTATAGTGTGTTGTAGTCTTGAGTATAGTACGTTGTAGTCTTGAGTATAGTACGTTGTAGTCTTGAGTATAGTACGTTGTAGTCTTGAGTATAGTACGTTGTAGTCTTGAGTATAGTGTGTTGTAGTCTTGAGTATAGTGTGTTGTAGTCTTGAGTATAGTACGTTGTAGTCTTGAGTATAGTACGTTGTAGTCTTGAGTATAGTACGTTGTAGTCTTGAGTATAGTGTGTTGTAGTCTTGTGTATAGTACATTGTAGTCTTGTGTATAGTGCATTGTAGTCTTGAGTATAGTGCGTTGTAGTCTTGTGTATAGTGCATTGTAGTCTTGAGTATAGTGCATTGTAGTCTTGAGTATAGTACGTTGTAGTCTTGAGTATAGTACGTTGTAGTCTTGAGTATAGTGCGTTGTAGTCTTGAGTATAGTACGTTGTAGTCTTGAGTATAGTACGTTGTAGTCTTGAGTATAGTACGTTGTAGTCTTGAGTATAGTGTGTTGTAGTCTTGTGTATAGTGCGTTGTAGTCTTGAGTATAGTGTGTTGTAGTCTTGAGTATAGTACGTTGTAGTCTTGAGTATAGTACGTTGTAGTCTTGAGTATAGTGTGTTGTAGTCTTGAGTATAGTGCGTTGTAGTCTTGAGTATAGTGTGTTGTAGTCTTGTGTATAGTACGTTGTAGTCTTGAGTATAGTGTGTTGTAGTCTTGAGTATAGTGCGTTGTAGTCTTGAGTATAGTGTGTTGTAGTCTTGAGTATAGTACGTTGTAGTCTTGTGTATAGTGTGTTGTAGTCTTGAGTATAGTGTGTTGTAGTCTTGTGTATAGTACGTTGTAGTCTTGAGTATAGTGTGTTGTAGTCTTGAGTATAGTACGTTGTAGTCTTGAGTATAGTGCGTTGTAGTCTTGCGTCAAATCTGAATATAAAGAGAAAAACCATATTTTCACAGTTGAAAAAGACAAATTTCAAGTGTACTAAACGGAAATGTCACTGTTGATGATCACCGCACAACAACATGAGTGTGAGTGTTTATACACGAGTGGATTGCATAACTAGCAAGCATGTGACATGACGCGATGCGATCGGGTCAAATTATTAAAGCCTAATAGTGTATAGTAGAGACCTGATCATTGGTTTTAAATACACAAAGCCTAATAGTGTAAAGTAGAGAACTGATCATTGGTTTTAAATACACAAAGCCTAATAGTGTAAAGTAGAGAATTGATGATTGGTTTAAACATACAAACATACTGTGATTATAGTGTTTAGTGTCAAATTGTTTTGTTTTCTTGACATTGATGGTTTTTATTCTCAATATTCAAATTTGTTTCTATGGTAACATTCACAACTGTTCATGTTATTTGACTCATGTGATGTTGAAATATGACCAATTGAAAGTAATAGTCCAAATATGTATTACTGTTTTTATATGAATTACAAAGTTATCACAGGTTGCACTGTTTATTGATATGAAATACCTGTGTTAGTCAAGGTCTAATCACATGTATTACAATAGTAGCAAGCATGTCAACTAGATATGCCATTGAGATCACTGTTCACAAGTACCTTTTGACCAGCAAAGCTGTGACTATGTACATACTTGGGTTTTTTATTAGTTCCCAACAGGCACAGCATGGAGGGGACTTATATGTTGGGTTCTGTCCATCTGTCCATCCGTGCATATCACCCTCATATGTCTGACATGCATCAACTGACTTCAACCAAACCTGGCATAAAGGTAACATACTAATTGCAGACATATGCACATGACTTAGTTTTATGACCAAATCAAATATGGCTGAATGGCAGCCATATTTGTCATTTGTTTGTTTATCCTCATTTGTCTGGCATGCCACTACCGATTTCAATTAAACCTGGCAAAAAGGTAACACACGCCAGTGAGACATACACACGCCACTTTGTTTTATGACTGAATAAAATATGGCCAAATAACACTACAGCCATATTTTTGTTAAATTTCACTATATGCACCAAAACTTTGGAATTTAAATACATAGTGACTCCATTCAAGTGCCTACACCCATATTATCAAATATTCTTTGATAATATGATGATAGCATTGACCCTGACCTTTGACCTTGAAAGTATTTTGCTAGGTCAAATAGCGAAATTTGAGTTATGTTCATAGCTTTTTTTATCAAATATATCAAGTGATGATGATATTTCAATCTTTCATGTCTTGGTTTTTACTGTGTGAGGCATATGCATGTCTTTTTTGTCCCTGCCAGACAAAGTCCGGACGGGGACTTATGGATTGGGTTCTGTCCGTCTGTCCAGAGCCATTTCTTGGAGATGCCTGGACCGTTTTTTTTTTTTCAAACTTGGTACAGAGGCAACACACAATGGCATACATATGCATGTCAATTTGTTTCATGATACGATCCAATATGGCCGCCTAGCAGCCATTTTGTTTGCAAATTTTCCCTGTCGAAAGCCAGTCATGCTTGAACAGATTTCATTCAAAGTTGGTATTAGGACAGTGTTCTACATGTATGACATACATGTGCATATCCATTTTCGTCGTGATACGATCCAATATGGCTGCCTGGCAGCCATTTTGTTTGCGAATTTTCCATGTCCAAAGCCATAACTCAGACATGCTTGAAGAGGTCCCCCACACCCGACCCATCCTTTATTGTTGAATGGTTTATTCCATCACATCATCTTGAAAAGAAGGCATGTCCCATGTCCAACGAGGAGACACAACATGAGTAGGCATGTTCCATGTCCAACGAGCAAACACAACATATCTAAGTCTGTTTGATTTAGGTTCACAAGTGTTGTTGCGTGATCAGAGTAGTGATATCAAGAAAATGACAACATAAACTGCCAGTTCCTTAAAACCCAAGCATAGTGGGCACTATGTCATTCTCAATGAGTTGTAATTTCATGACCTTGACCTGTATACCAAATGATGGCCATGTTTGTGATAAAAAGTACTTTTTGCCTGTTATCGCCAACAAGTTTAATACACATGGACACCATTTGAGTACCTACCCGCACATCATTGATGAGCTTTCTAATGAGCGAATGACCTTTGACCTCGATAAACATTTTCAAGGTGAAATGATCCCAAAAAAAATTCTAATGATGTTGAATAAACAAAGACTTCATTTAAATCTATTCCCCAAAGGTCAGCTTTCTTTTCATATTTTGACCTTTGTCTTTGATTCAAGGTCAAATAGCAAATTGGTCAATAAATTATGAAGTGTTGTATCCCGAAACTATACTACAAATTAATGTCATAACATAGCAACTATACAGCCACTTAAAACACTTTATAGTTAATCTTTATACTATAGGGAATGCTATCATCAGTATTTGTAATATTTTACTTTACACTATTATAAACACACATACTTATTTTTGAAAATCAATATGAAATAGATGTCATGTGTGTTTATTCAACACAGAATCTGTATGTTGTATTTGTCATACTTTTCAGTAATATTAAAAATATGATCACTGTATTCATTGAAAATAGATTTATTTATTTTTGTGTATTGTTCAAAATTCTTGCACTTCCAGGCAAATTTGCATATTTCTAAATGTTACGAAATTTCTCCTAAATTGAATTCTGAACACCAAATAAAATATATTAATTATTCTCGCAATCAAATTAATTGGTGGTCTGGTGTAAGTTATTTCTTTATTGTGTTAACTTTGATAAAATAATATCTACAACTTTTCATAAGTATTTCTCCAATTCTTTGTGTGGTTATGAGAACATAAAAGGTGTGCTATGGCATGGTATGGGAGGTCTTAATGCAACACAAACTAAGTGATGTGGGTTGGGATGGGAGGTCTTAATGCAACACAAACTAAGTGATGTGGGTTGGGATGGGAGGTCTTAATGCAACACAAACTAAGTGATGTGGGTTGGGGATGGGAGGTCTTAATGCAACACAAACTGAGTGATGTGGGTTAGGATGGGAGGTCTTAATGCAACACAAACTAAGTGATGTGGGTTAGGATGGGAGGTCTTAATGCAACACAAACTGAGTGATCTGGGTTAGGATGGGAGGTCTTAATGCAACACAAACTGAGTGATGTGGGTTGGGATGGGAGGTCTTAATGCAACACAAACTGAGTGATCTGGGTTAGGATGGGAGGTCTTAATGCAACACAAACTGAGTGATGTGGGTTAGGATGGGAGGTCTTAATGCAACACAAACTGAGTGATCTGGGTTAGGATGGGAGGTCTTAATGCAACACAAACTGAGTGATCTGGGTTAGGATGGGAGGTCTTAATGCAACACAAACTGAGTGATGTGGGTTGGGATGGGAGGTCTTAATGCAACACAAACTGAGTGATGTGGGTTAGGATGGGAGGTCTTAATGCAACACAAACTAAGTGATGTGGGTTGGGATGGGAGGTCTTAATGCAACACAAACTGAGTGATGTGGGTTGGGATGGGAGGTCTTAATGCAACACAAACTGAGTGATGTGGGTTAGGATGGGAGGTCTTAATGCAACACAAACTGAGTGATGTGGGTTGGGATGGGAGGTCTTAATGCAACACAAACTGAGTGATGTGGGTTGGGATGGGAGGTCTTAATGCAACACAAACTGAGTGATGTGGGTTGGGATGGGAGGTCTTAATGCAACACAAACTGAGTGATGTGGGTTGGGATGGGAGGTCTTAATGCAACACAAACTGAGTGATCTGGGTTAGGATGGGAGGTCTTAATGCAACACAAACTAAGTGATGTGGGTTGGGATGGGAGGTCTTAATGCAACACAAACTGAGTGATGTGGGTTGGGATGGGAGGTCTTAATGCAACACAAACTAAGTGATGTGGGTTAGGATGGGAGGTCATAATGTGACACAAACTAAGTGATGTGGGTTGGGATGGGAGGTCTTAATGCAACACAAACTAAGTGATGTGGGTTGGGATGGGAGGTCTTAATGCAACACAAACTGAGTGATGTGGGTTGGGATGGGAGGTCTTAATGTGACACAAACTAAGTGATGTGGGATGGGATGGGAGGTCTTAATGTGACACAAACTAAGTGATGTGGGTTGGGATGGGAGGTCTTAATGCAACACAAACTAAGTGATGTGGGTTGGGATGGGAGGTCTTAATGCAACACAAACTGAGTGATGTGGGTTAGGATGGGAGGTCTTAATGCAACACAAACTGAGTGATGTGGGTTGGGATGGGAGGTCTTAATGCAACACAAACTGAGTGATGTGGGTTGGGATGGGAGGTCTTAATGTGACACAAACTGAGTGATGTGGGTTGGGATGGGAGGTCTTAATACAACACAAACTGAGTGATGTGGGTTAGGATGGGAGGTCTTAATGCAACACAAACAGTGATGTGGGTTGGATGGAGGTCTTAATGCAACACAAACTGAGTGATGTGGGTTGGGATGGGAGGTCTTAATGTAACACAAACTAAGTGATGTGGGTAGGATGGGAGGTCTTAATGCAACACAAACTGAGTGATGTGGGTTGGATGGAGGTCTTAATGCAACACAAACTGAGTGATGTGGGTTGGGGATGGAGGTCTTAATGCAACAAACTGAGTGATGTGGGTTGGATGGAGGTCTTAATGCAACACAAACTGAGTGATGTGGGTTGGGATGGGAGGTCTTAATGCAACACAAACTGAGTGATGTGGGTTGGATGGAGGTCTTAATGCAACACAAACTGTGTGATGTGGGTTGGGATGGGAGGTCTTAATGCAACAAACTAAGTGATGTGGGTTGGGATGGGAGGTCTTAATGCAACACAAACTGAGTGATGTGGGTTGGGATGGGAGGTCTTAATGCAACACAAACTGAGTGATGTGGGTTGGATGGAGGTCTTAATGTAACACAAACTAAGTGATGTGGGTAGGATGGGAGGTCTTAATGCAACACAAACTGAGTGATGTGGGTTGGATGGAGGTCTTAATGCAACACAAACTGAGTGATATGGGTTGGGGATGGAGGTCTTAATGCAACAAACTGAGTGATGTGGGTTGGATGGAGGTCTTAATGCAACACAAACTGAGTGATGTGGGTTGGGATGGGAGGTCTTAATGCAACACAAACTGAGTGATGTGGGTTGGATGGAGGTCTTAATGCAACACAAACTGTGTGATGTGGGTTGGGATGGGAGGTCTTAATGCAACAAACTAAGTGATGTGGGTTGGGATGGGAGGTCTTAATGCAACACAAACTGAGTGATGTGGGTTGGGATGGGAGGTCTTAATGCAACACAAACTGAGTGATGTGGGTTGGATGGAGGTCTTAATGCAACACAAACTGAGTGATGTGGGTTGGGGATGGAGGTCTTAATGCAGCAAACTGAGTGATGTGGGTTAGGATGGGAGGTCTTAATGCAACACAAACTAAGTGATGTGGGTTAGGATGGGAGGTCTTAATGGAACACAAACTGAGTGATGTGGGTTGGGGATGGAGGTCTTAATGCAGCAAACTGAGTGATGTGGGTTAGGATGGGAGGTCTTAATGCAACACAAACTAAGTGATGTGGGTTGGGATGGGAGGTCTTAATGCAACACAAACTGAGTGATGTGGGTTGGGGATGGAGGTCTTAATGCAACACAAACTAAGTGATGTGGGTACGTAGGATGGGAGGTCTTAATGCAACACAAACTAAGTGATGTGGGTTAGGATGGGAGGTCTTAATGCAACACAAACTAAGTGATGTGGGTTGGGATGGGAGGTCTTAATGCAACACAAACTAAGTGATGTGGGTTGGGATGGGAGGTCTAATGCAACACAAACTGAGTGATGTGGGTTGGGATGGGAGGTCTTAATGCAACACAAACTAAGTGATGTGGGTAGGATGGGAGGTCTTAATGCAACACAAACTGAGTGATCTGGGTTGGATGGAGGTCTTAATGCAACACAAACTAAGTGATGTGGGTTGGGATGGGAGGTCTTAATGCAACACAAACTAAGTGATGTGGGTAGGATGGGAGGTCTTAATGCAACACAAACTAAGTGATGTGGGTTAGGATGGGAGGTCTTAATGCAACACAAACTGAGTGATGTGGGTTGGGATGGGAGGTCTTAATGCAACACAAACTGAGTGATGTGGGTTGGGATGGGAGGTCTTAATGCAACACAAACTGAGTGATGTGGGTTGGGATGGGAGGTCTTAATGCAACACAAACTGAGTGATGTGGGTTGGGATGGGAGGTCTTAATGCAACACAAACTGAGTGATGTGGGTAGGATGGGAGGTCTTAATGCAACACAAACTGAGTGATGTGGGTTGGATGGAGGTCTTAATGCAACACAAACTGTCATGAGTTGTAATGCTAGACTGAAGTTGACCTTACATGACCTCATTAATTATTTATATAATAGAGATACGCAGTTACGTTCATACACGGTGTTGTTGTCAGTGTCTCTTCTTCATCACACATCCACTACACATCGAACCCCAACTCATTACATGGTGTCAGAAGCGGGATCGAAGTTAGACAACTCAGCAGTAACTTCAGGTGTGTATTTTACAGTGGATGATCGACACCAGGCCGGTGTTGTTTTGGTTCGTCTGAGAAAGTGTGTACGTGCAGACTGACAAGTTCAAGATGGCGGAACTCGCTGGCTTACCCGTCCCAACCATGGACTGGCACTCGAGTGATGCAGTGCAAGCCCTAAAGAAATTCAAACAAATGTGTGAGTTATACTTTAATGGCCCACTCACAGCCAAGACAGAGGCGGAGAAATGCAACTATCTCCAAATTTGGTCCGGTGAAGTTGGAATTGACATCGTCACCACATGGAATCTAACCACCGAGGAAAAGACAAAACTCGCTACATATTGGAACAAATTCGAGGAGTACGTCACTCCTAAAAGCAACTTTCGTCTGGCAAGATACAAGCTACGCACACTAAAGCAACAGCCAGGTGAGCCTGTAGACACATTTTTAAAGAACATTAGAACAATTGTAGCTGAATGCAAGTATACCAACCCAAACGAGCATATTATTGATACTCTTATCTTTGGATCAAGTAACCAACGCGTGCAGTCGAAGCTCCTAGAACACGATGATAAACTAGATAAAGCTGTCGACATCGCACGTACATTAGAGGCCACATGTACCCAACTAAGTGCCATACGTAACACTGTAGATAGCAGTACTGTCCATGCTATGCGATACACTTCACGTAATAGGCAGAGTGCACATACTAAAAATGGTAAATGTGGAAATTGTGGCACAGTACATGACCAATCTGACCGATCCTCCTGCCCAGCACACGGATCTGAATGCAGAGCATGTGGCAAGCTGAATCACTGGAAGCGTGTAAGCCGCTCACGTAAGGCTAAACCCGGTTCCAACCCAAGAACACAACTACAAGATAGGAGCAAACACAAACCCAGTAAACAAGGTATGCATTCACTAGCAGTAAATGATACCAGTACCAGCTACAGCAACAGTGCAGCCAAACCTGTACATGTCTCCGATACAGAGGATACACAGATGTATTTTCATACAATCCACATAGACACCTTGAGAGCCAGCAAACAGGCCATGATACAAGTATATGTTGATGCAGAGAATGACTGTGTACCCCTAACATGTAAGGTAGACACTGGTGCTTAAGGAAATGTTATGACTGTAAGCACATATAAGCAGCTATTTCCATCCAGACCATGTAACACTGATGGTGTTCCCCAGGGATTATCCAAGTCTAATACCACCATCACAGCATATGGTGGACAGACTTTACATCACTATGGATGTTGTGTGTTGACACTCACACATCATGGAGAGTCCAAGTCGTGCTCATTTTTCGTTGCACAATGTGATGGTCCAACAATACTAGGCCAGCCTACTTGCCAGGATATGGGACTTGTTACTGTGAATTACAGCATCACTCAACATGATATATCGCCTTCCAAAGGTGACCCTGCAGCTAAAGAACAGATAATGCATGACTACAAGCAGTGCTTTGAAGGCATTGGCTGTTTCCAAGGAGAGTACCACATCACTCTCGACCCAAGTGTACCCCCAGTTGTGCACCCACCACGACGTGTACCACAGGCACTAAGTGAACCACTGAAACAGGAACTGAACTCGTTGGTAACCCAGGGCATTATTGCTAAAGTGGATGAGCCCACAGATTGGGTTAATTCCTTAGTATGTGCCACACGCAAAAATGGCAGTCTTCGATTATGCCTAGATCCAAAGGACCTTAATCGTGCCATCAAAAGACCACACCACTGCACTCCCACAGTTGAAGAGATTCTTCCTAAACTCAGTGGAGCAAAGTACTTTTCCATTGTCGACGCACGTAGCGGATACTGGAACATCAAGCTTGATTATGAAAGCTCACTATACACAACCTTCAACTCGCCCCATGGCAGATACAGATTTCTACGGCTTCCATTTGGCCTTATCTTCGCACAAGATGTATTTCAGAAGAAGGTTGATGAGACCTTTGGTCACCTCCCAGGTGTCACTGGTATTGCTGACGATATCATCGTATATGGCAACACAACTGAGCAACATGACAGTAACCTTAAGGCAGTAATGGAACGCGCTAAGGAGACTGGCCTACGTTTCAATGCAGACAAGTGCAAAATACAATGCACTGAGATCTCCTTCTTCGGACACATCATTAGCGCTGACGGGCTCCGACCAGACCCATGCAAGGTACAAGCTATTAATGAAATGGATCCATCTACAAGTCTGGAGGATCTACAAACATTCCTAGGCATGGTACAATTTCTTAGCAGGTATACTCCCAACCTTGCTTCACTATCAGCAAATTTGTGGGATCTGACCAAGAAAACAAGTGCATTTGTTTGGGGACCTGAGCACCAAGCTGCAGTTAACAAGATCAAGTACATGATCACATCACCTCAAACACTGCAGTACTTCGACAGTACCAAACCTGTCACGATCCAAGTCGACGCATCACAACGCGGACTAGGAGCTACCCTACTACAGGACAAAGGCCCAGTTGAATATCGCAGTAAGTTACTCACAGACACTGAAAGTCGATACTCCAACATTGAGAGAGAAATGCTGGCAATCGTCCACGGTCTAGAGAAATTTCACTACTATGCATATGGTCGTCATGTCACAGTAGAGACAGACCACAAACCACTAGAGGCTATATTTAAGAAACACTTAGCCAGTGCACCACCTCGTATTGCCAGAATGATGCTTCGTATTCAGAAGTATGACATTAGCATCAAGTACTTACCAGGAAAGGACATTCCACTGGCAGACGCTCTTTCCAGAGTTACACCATGTCCAGGTGACGCCATTGAAGGCCTTGATGTATCTATTCACGAATTCCACCTACACATGAATGCAAGCACCACCCGCATCGAGCAGATCAAGAGCGAAACAGCAAAAGACGAAATTCTGAGTTTGCTCAAATCAGTGGTTATGCAAGGAAGGCCCGACAGCAGGTCACAGTGCCCAAGGGACCTACTCTCATATTGGAATTACCGTGATGAATTAACCATTGCTGATGGTGTAATACTGAAGGGAACACGTATCATCATCCCGAAAACCCTACAGTCAGCAGTGCTAGAGCAAATTCACTATGCTCACCAAGGTGCAGAGAAAAGCAAACTTCGAGCCAAGGGATCAGTATTTTGGCCCAACATAAACCGCGACATAGAGGAGATGGTGAAATCATGCGCCCCATGTCAACACAACCAGAAGGCGAATGTTAAAGAACCACTCATGTCGCACGATGTACCATCAAGACCATGGCACACACTAGCAGCTGATCTATTTTTCTGGAACAATACACCATACCTGTTAGTATCAGACTACTACAGTAAGTTCCCCATTGTGAGAAGATTGAACAACATCCAGTCTAACACTACGATTGCACACATGAAGTCAATCTTCGAGGAACTTGGCATTCCTAGTAAGCTAGTGACAGGACATGACACTCAGTTTACCTCCGCACAATTCCAGAAATTCAGTGCTATATACGGATTCGAACATGTGACAACCAGCCCTTACTATTCACAGGCTAACGGTCTTATAGAAAGAACTGTTCAAACTGTCAAGAACTTGCTACAGAAGTGCAAGGAGTCCGGTACAGACCCACACCTTGCAATGCTATGCTTGAGAAGCACACCACTAGATCACAACTTACCTTCTCCAGCAGAGCTTCTCAACTCGAGAGCCTACCAGACCAACCTGCCAACTATCAGGAAGCCTGACATTACAACACAAGCTGACGGTGATGTCAATGTAAAGCTTCAACACAGACAGGACACCCAAAAGTCATACTATGACAGACATGCAAGACCTCTTCCTAGCTTGCACACCGGTGAATCCACACGTGTCTACAACCATCAGAACTGTACGTGGGAACCTGGTGTAATTAAAACCATCCAACAGGAACCTCGTGCTTTCACTGTTCAGAAGGAGAATGGAAGCACACTTAGACGGAACAGACGTCATTTCCGGCGCACAGGTGAAAACTTCAATACCCCACAATCTGTGGAAATGGATATAACCCCAGAAGGAAAGGTTACGTCTACACCCGAGACATCTACACCCTTTCCAATTGATGATCCACCTCGTATACTCAGGAGATCAACCAGAAATGTGAAACCACCAGATAGATTGGACTTGTGAACTTTGAACCATATATACACTTGTCGAACTGTATAAGTATATTCATATGGACTGTGTTATCAGACTGTTAATGTTAGTCACATGGACTGTTTAACTACCATGAACTATTTGAAGTGTTTCACTGTTAACTCTTATTCATACTGTTATTACCGCGAACTGTTATTTGGTAACTATTTGGACACAAACTCTTTGATTTGCATGAACCATTCAATTACTGTTAATTGTTGTTCTCAATCACAAACTGTTAAGATTGACTCGCTTAACTTTGAAAAGAGAGGGATGTCATGAGTTGTAATGCTAGACTGAAGTTGACCTTACATGACCTCATTAATTATTTATATAATAGAGATACGCAGTTACGTTCATACACGGTGTTGTTGTCAGTGTCTCTTCTTCATCACACATCCACTACACATCGAACCCCAACTCATTACACAAACTAAGTGATGTGGGTTGGGATGGGAGGTCTTAATGCAACACAAACTGAGTGATGTGGGTTGGGATGGGAGGTCTTAATGCAACACAAACTGAGTGATGTGGGTTGGGATGGGAGGTCTTAATGCAACACAAACTGAGTGATGTGGGTTGGGATGGGAGGTCTTAATGCAACACAAACTGAGTGATGTGGGTTGGGATGGGAGGTCTTAATGCAACACAAACTGAGTGATGTGGGTTGGGATGGGTGGTCTTAATGCAACACAAACTGAGTGATGTGGGTTGGGATGGGAGGTCTTAATGCAACACAAACTGAGTGATGTGGGTTGGGATGGGAGGTCTTAATGCAATACAAACTGAGTGATGTGGGTTGGGATGGGAGGTCTTAATGCAACACAAACTGAGTGATGTGGGTTGGATGGAGGTCTTAATGCAACACAAACTGAGTGATGTGGGTTGGATGGAGGTTGATAATGAAATCCTATATACTGTATAGTTACAATGTACTGCCTAGATAATGAAATCCTATATACTGTATAGTTAATATATACTGCCTAGATAATAAAAACCTATATACTGTATAGTTAATATATACTGCCCAGATAATAAAATCCTGTATACTGTATAGTTAATATATACTGCTTAGATAATAAAATCCTATATACTGTATAGTTAATATATACTGCCTAGATAATAAAAACCTATATACTGAATAGTTAATATATACTGTCTAGATAATAAAATCCTATATACTGTATAGTTACTATGTACTGCCTAGATAATGAAATCCTATATACTGTATAGTTAATATATACTGCCTAGATAATGAAATTCTATATACTGTATAGTTACAATGTACTGCCTAGATAATGAAATCCTATATACTGTATAGTTAATATATACTGCCTAGATAATAAAATCCTATATACTGTATAGTTAATAGATACTGCCTAGATAATGAAATCCTATATACTGTTTAGTTAATATATACTGCATAGATAGTGAAATCCTATATACTGTATAGTTAATATATACTGCCTAGATAATAAAATCCTATATACTGTATAGTTAATATATACTGCCTAGATAATAAAATCCTATATACTGTATAGTTAATATATACTGCCTAGATAATGAAATCCTATATACTTTATAGTTAATATATACTACCTAGATAGTGAAATCCTATATACTGTATAGTTAATATATACTGCCTAGATAGTGAAATCCTATATACTGTATAGTTAATATATACTACCTAGATAGTGAAATCCTATATACTGTATAGTTAATATATACTACCTAGATAGTGAAATCCTATATACTGTATAGTTAATATATACTGCCTAGATAATGAAATCCTATATACTGTATAGTTAATATTTACTGCCCAGATAATGAAATCCTGTATACTGTACAGTTAATTTATACTGCATAGATAATAAAATCCTATATACTGTATAGTTAATAGATACTACCTAGATAGTGAAATCCTATATACTGTATAGTTAATATATACTACCTAGATAGTGAAATCCTATATACTGTATAGTTAATATATACTGCCTAGATAATGAAATCCTATATACTGTATAGTTAATATATACTACCTAGATAGTGAAATCCTATATACTGTATAGCTAATATATACTACCTAGATAATGAAATCCTGTATACTGTATAGTTAATATATACTACCTAGATAATGAAATCCTGTATACTGTATAGTTACTATATACTGCCTAGATAGTGAAATCCTATATACTGTATAGTTAATTTATACTGTCTAGATAATGAAATCCTATATACTGTATAGTTAATATATACTGCCTAGATAATGAAATCCTATATACTGTACAGTTACTATATACTGCCTAGATAATGAAATCCTGTATACTGTACAGTTAATTTATACTGCCTAGATAATTAAATCATATATACAGTATAGTTACTATATACTGCCTAGATAATGAAATCCTATATACTGTATAGTTAATATATACTGCCTAGATAATAAAATCCTATATACTGTATAGTTAATATATACTGTCTAGATAATGAAATCCTATATACTGTATAGTTAATAGATACTGCCTAGATAATGAAATCCTATATACTGTATAGTTAATATATACTGTCTAGATAATGAAATCCTGTATACTGTATAGTTAATATATACTACCTAGATACTGAAATCCTATATACTGTATAGTTAATATATACTACCTAGATAGTGAAATCCTATATACTGTATAGTTAATATATACTGCCTAGATAATGAAATCCTATATACTGTATAGTTAATATATACTACCTAGATAGTGAAATCCTATATACTGTATAGCTAATATATACTACCTAGATAATGAAATCCTGTATACTGTATAGTTAATATATACTGCCTAGATAGTGAAATCCTATATACTGTATAGTTAATTTATACTGTCTAGATAATGAAATCCTATATACTGTATAGTTAATATATACTGCCTAGATAATGAAATCCTATATACTGTACAGTTACTATATACTGCCTAGATAATGAAATCCTGTATACTGTACAGTTAATTTATACTGCCTAGATAATTAAATCATATATACAGTATAGTTACTATATACTGCCTAGATAATGAAATCCTATATACTGTATAGTTAATAGATACTGCCTAGATAATGAAATCCTATATACTGTATAGTTAATATATACTGTCTAGATAATGAAATCATATATACTGTATAGTTACTATATACTGCCTAGATAATAAAATCCTATATACTGTATAGTTAATATATACTGCCTAGATAATGAAATCCTATATACTGTATAGTTAATATATACTGCATAGATAGTGAAATCCTATATACTGTACAGTTACTATATACTGCCTAGATAATGAAATCCTATATACTGTATAGTTAATATATACTGCCTAGATAATGAAATCCTATATACTGTATAGTTAATATATACTGCCTAGATAATAAAATCCTATATACTGTATAGTTAATATATACTTCCTAGATAATGAAATCCTGTATACTGTATAGTTAATAGATACTGCCTAGATAATAAAATCCTATATACTGTATAGTTACTATATACTGCCTAGATAATGAAATCCTATATACTGTATAGTTAATATATACTGCCTAGATAATAAAATCCTATATACTGTATAGTTAATATATACTGTCTAGATAATGAAATCCTATATACTGTATAGTTAATAGATACTGCCTAGATAATGAAATCCTATATACTGTATAGTTAATATATACTGTCTAGATAATGAAATCCTGTATACTGTATAGTTAATATATACTACCTAGATACTGAAATCCTATATACTGTATAGTTAATATATACTGCCTAGATAATAAAATCCTATATACTGTATAGTTAATATATACTGTCTAGATAATGAAATCCTATATACTGTATAGTTAATATATACTGCCTAGATAATGAAATCCTATATACTGTATAGTTAATATATACTGTCTAGATAATGAAATCCTATATACTGTATAGTTAATAGATACTACCTAGATAGTAAAATCCTATATACTGTATAGTTACTATGTACTGCCTAGATAATGAAATCCTATATACTGTATAGGTACTATATACTGTCTAGATAATGCAATCCTATATACTGTATAGTTAATAGATACTACCTAGATAGTGAAATCCTATATACTGTATAGTTACTATGTACTGCCTAGATAATGAAATCCTATATACTGTATAGTTAATATATACTGTCTAGATAATAAAAGCCTATATACTGTATAGTTAATATATACTGCCTAGATAATAAAAGCCTATATACTGTATAGTTAATATATACTGTCTAGATAATGAAATCCTATATACTGTATAGTTACAATGTACTGCCTAGATAGTGAAATCATATATACTGTATAGTTAATATATACTGCCTAGATAATGAAATCCTATATACTGTATAGTTAATATATACTGTCTAGATAATGAAATCCTATATACTGTATAGTTAATTTATACTGCCTAGATAATAAAAGCCTATATACTGTATAGTTAATATATACTGCCTAGATAGTGAAATCCTATATACTGTATAGTTAATTTATACTGCCTAGATAATGAAATCCTATATACTGTATAGTTACTATATACTGCCTAGATAGTGAAATCTTATATACTGTATAGTTAATATATACTGTTTAGATAGTGAAATCCTATATACTGTATAGTTACTATGTACTGCCTAGATAATGAAATCCTATGTACTGTATAGTTAATATATACTGCCTAGATAATGAAATCCTGTATACTGTATAGTTAATATATACTGTCTAGATAATGAAATCCTATATACTGTATAGTTACTATGTACTGCCTAGATAATGAAATCCTATATACTGTATATTTAATATATACTGCCTAGATAATGAAATCCTATATACTGTATAGTTAATATATACTGTCTAGATAATGAAATCCTATATACTGTATAGTTAATATATACTGCCTAGATAGTGAAATCCTATATACTGTATAGTTAATATATACTGCCTAGATAATGAAATCCTATATACTGTATAGTTAATATATACTGCCTAGATAGTGAAATCCTATATACTGTATAGTTAATATATACTGCCTAGATAGTAAAATCCTATATACTGTATAGTTAATATATACTGTCTAGATAATGAAATCCTATATACTGTATAGTTACTATGTACTGCCTAGATAATGAAATCCTATGTACTGTATAGTTACTATATACTGCCTAGATAATGAAATCCTATATACTGTATAGTTACTATATACTGTCTAGATAATGAAATCCTATATACTGTATAGTTAATTTATACTGCCTAGATAGTGAAATCCTATATACTGTATAGTTAATATATACTGCCTAGATAATGAAATCCTATGTACTGTATAGGTACTATATACTGCCTAGATAATGAAATCCTATGTACTGTATAGTTACTATATACTGCCTAGATAATGAAATCCTATGTACTGTATAGTTACTATATACTGCCTAGATAATGAAATCCTATGTACTGTATAGTTACTATATACTGCCTAGATAATAAAATCCTATATACTGTATAGTTAATATATACTGTCTAGATAATGAAATCCTATATACTGTATAGTTACTATATACTGCCTAGATAATGAAATCCTATATACTGTATAGTTACTATATACTGTCTAGATAATGAAATCTTATATACTGTATAGGTACTATATACTGCCTAGATAATGAAATCCTATATACTGTATAGTTACTATATACTGTCTAGATAATGAAATCCTATATACTGTTTAGGTACTATATACTGTCTAGATAATGAAATCCTATATACTGTATAGTTACTATATACTGCCTAGATAATGAAATCCTATATA
Source organism: Glandiceps talaboti (assembly GCF_964340395.1). NCBI lineage: Eukaryota > Metazoa > Hemichordata > Enteropneusta > Spengelidae > Glandiceps > Glandiceps talaboti. The sequence continues at coordinate 23,289,401 of NC_135562.1, read as the reverse complement.
CTGTATAGTTAATATATACTGCCTAGATAATGAAATCCTATATACTGTATAGGTACTATATACTGCCTAGATAATGAAATCCTATATACTGTATAGTTAATATATACTGCCTAGATAATGAAATCCTATATACTGTATAGTTAATATATACTGCCTAGATAGTGAAATCTTATATACTGTATAGGTACTATATACTGTCTAGATAATGAAATCTTATATACTGTATAGTTACTATGTACTGCCTAGATAATGAAATCCTATATACTGTATAGTTACTATATACTGTCTAGATAATGAAATCCTATATACTGTATAGTTAATATATACTGTCTAGATAATGAAATCCTATATACTGTATAGTTAATATATACTGCATAGATAATAAAATCCTATATACTGTATAGTTAATATATACTGCATAGATAATAAAATCCTATATACTGTATAGTTAATATATACTGCCTAGATAATGAAATCCTATATACTGTATAGTTAATAGATACTGTCTAGATAATGAAATCCTATATACTGTATAGTTAATATATACTGCCTAGATAGTGAAATCCTATATACTGTATAGTTAATATATACTGCCTAGATAATGAAATCCTATATACTGTATAGTTAATATATACTGTCCAGATAATGAAATTCTGTATACTGTATAGTTAATATATACTGCCTAGATAATGAAATCCTATATACTGTATAGTTAATAGATACTACCTAGATAGTGAAATCCTATATACTGTATAGTTAATATATACTGCCTAGATAGTGAAATCCTATATACTGTATAGTTAATATATACTCTCTAGATAATGAAATCCTATATACTGTATAGTTAATATATACTGCCTTGATAATGAAATCCTATATACTGTATAGTTAATATATACTGCCTAGATAATGAAATCCTGTATACTGTATAGTTAATATATACTGCCTTGATAATGAAATCCTATATACTGTATACTTAATATATACTGCCTAGATAATGAAATCATGTATACTGTATAGTTAATATATACTGCCTAGATAATAAAATCCTATATACTGTATAGTTAATTTATACTGCTTAGATAATAAAATCCTATATACTGTATAGTTAATATATACTGCCTAGATAATGAAATCCTATATACTGTATAGTTAATATATACTGTCTAGATAATGAAATCCTATATACTGTATAGCTACTATATACTGCCTAGATAATGAAATCCTATATACTGTATAGTTACTATATACTGTCTAGATAATGAAATCCTATATACTGTATAGTTAATTTATACTGCATAGATAATAAAATCTTATATACTGAAATCCTATATACTGTATAGTTAATATATACTGCCTAGATAATGAAATTCTATATACTGTATAGTTAATATATACTGCCTAGATAATAAAATCCTATATACTGTATAGTTAATATATACTGTCTAGATAATGAAATCCTATATACTGTATAGTTAATATATACTGCCTAGATAATGAAATCTTATATACTGTATAGTTAATATATACTGCCTAGATAGTGAAATCCTATATACTGTATAGTTAATATATACTGCCTAGATAATGAAATCCTATATACTGTATAGTTAATATATACTGCCTAGATAATGAAATCCTATATACTGTATAGTTAATATATACTGCCTAGATAATGAAATCCTATATACTGTATAGTTAATATATACTGCCTAGATAATGAAATCCTATATACTGTATAGTTAATATATACTGCCTAGATAATGAAATCCTATATACTGTATAGTTACTATATACTGCATAGATAGTGAAATCTATATACTGTATAGTTAATATATACTGCAAGGTATTACATTGTACTATTTGCGAGGATGCGACATGGTTGGACGATACATGTATATCGTAGAGAAATTTTGATGTTATTGGTTACCTAAACAACAATGATCTAATATTTAAACTTTTATTTTGAGAAATCTGTCAAAGTTTAGAGTATTATTCAACGTACAGTTCTATATGACTACTGACACGACATACCAATGGCTTGACACTTCGGCGGAAAGCATGCAATATGAGACATCCCCGCAGTACTACAGATAATAACCCACTACTATTATATTCATTGTGAAACCTGACCAGACACTATGAAAACGATATAGCACAAATGAAACAAGAGAAGAGTCGTTCTCATATGGTGGTCGAAATGTAAATGAAATCTTAGTTTGGTTATAAATCACCCCAAGGGAGTCAGATCTTTATCACTCGTGAATTTGTCTGATTTGTACTTGTGTTGAAAAAAGGCGACAGTGATACATCGCAGACACCACTCTAAACATATGGTTATCATTTAATTACCGCTGAGGGCTCCCTCGGATGCGATAAAACTAATAAACAAACGTGTTTTATATTTACAAAAAGAATGTGTGATAATTTGTTTACGATACGAATCGTTTTGAATCTCTCAATGGTTTTCAGATCAAAGTTATCAGCTTAAAGACGAAGTGGTAAAATCGATAGATGTCTGATTGAATAGATATTGATTTAACAGCCATGCATTGATACAATATTGATTCAAGAAAACAAATAGTAATTTTATGAGGAAATCGTTTATCTTAAATCATATTCCAAATCTATGAAATTTACAAAATCCAATAACTTTCAACAAAACCAGATATCTGCCACTCAGTTCAGTGTTCACATGATACCCTATCCATCAATTTAATGTTCACATAGCCATGCCCTATACACTCTTTGGTAATAATGTCAAATTAGAATAATATGGTATCTTCACACATTACTAGTCTAGTGACTGACGACCGTATTCCTATTTTACACTACGTTATCTTCACACATTACTAGACTAACTCTAGTTCCTGACGACCGTATTCCGATTTTTAGCACAATTGAGGTTCAGTAGGCATGGTGAAATGTCTGTGTATGCGCGGATGTGTGTGTGTGTGTGTGTGTGTGTGTCTGTCTGTCTGTCTGTCTGTCTGTCTGTCTGTCTGTCTGTCTGTCTGTCTGTCTGTCTGTCTGTCTGTCGGTCTGTCTGTCTGTATGGAAACGACTTAAAGTCAAAAACCGCCAGACCAATTGCCTTGGTATTTGGTGGGACATTACTTAGAGTGTGTAGATGGGAAATTGTTCAAACGAAAATGATCGCATCAGAGATGTGCGTTTTGGGGTAAAAAAACCCGTGATTTTTGGTCCCAAAACTCTAAAACTACTGGGCAGATTGGCCTGAAATTTGGTGGGAATATTTTTGGGGTGTGTTCAGTTTAAGAATTGTTCGTGACATGATGGTCCCATCAGTGATATGCAAATTAGGGCTAAATATGTGTCGTTTTGGTCAAAAGTCTATAATTCCAAAACAAATGAGCAGACTGGGATGAAATGGGGATGCATCTGGATGTGTATAGATGAAAGAATATTAAGCATATAAAGATCTTATCAGCGAATTGGTCAAAAATATTTATCTCCAAAAGTACTTGGCCAATGAGACTGAAATTTGGTGAGATGTTTCTAGGAGAGTTTAAAATTTTTGACACAATTAGCCCTAGTAACCATGACCACGCCTTAGCAACAACCAAATGGTAGTATATTTTGCTAAAATAACATCCTCTGGTAGGCAAGTGAGTACAAGTTTTAAAAAAATGTATTCAAATATCCCTAGCAACCATGACGACGCCCATAGCAACAGCCAAACAGTGGTGTATTTCACAAATCTAACAACAGGGATTGATAGGCAAATGAATAATCATTCGAAAAAGTGTATGTAATGTGCCTAGCAACAAGACCACGCCCACAGTAACAGCCATATGATGATGTATATCACAAAGATAACATCAGGATTTCATAGACAAGTGAACGAACATTCAAAAATGTATGCAAAGATATCGAGCAACATGACCACGCCCATAGCAACAGCCAAATGATCACGTACATTGCGAAGTTAACAAAGGGGGCTGGATAGGCAACTTGATAATCATTCAGCAAATGAACACCTATACCAGAATGTGGATAAACATTTTTTAAACCAATTATAACTGGTTACAGATACCCCAATACCCTGTGTACTTCCACAATTATAACTGGTGACAGATACCCCAATACCCTGTGTACTACCACAATTATAACTGGTGACAGATACCCCAATACTCTGTGTACTACCACAATTATAACTGGTGACAGATACCCCAATACCCTGTGTACTACCACAATTATAACTGGTGACAGATACCCCAATACCCTGTGTACTACCACAATTATAACTGGTGACAGATACCCCAATACCCTGTGTACTACCACAATTATAACTGGTGACAGATACCCCAATACTCTGTGTACTACCACAATTATAACTGGTGACAGATACCCCAATACCCTGTGTACTACCGCAATTATAACTGGTGACAGATACCCCAATACCCTGTGTACTACCACAATTATAACTGGTGACAGATACCCCAATACCCTGTGTACTACCACAATTATAACTGGTGACAGATACCCCAATACCCTGTGTACTACCACAATTATAACTGGTGACAGATACCCCAATACCCTGTGTACTACCACAATTATAACTGGTGACAGATACCCCAATACCCTGTGTACTACCACAATTATAACTGGTGACAGATACCCCAATACCCTACGTACTACCACAATTATAACTGGTGACAGATACCCCAATACCATGTGTACTACCACAATTATAACTGGTGACAGATACCCCAATACCCTGTGCACTACCACAATTATAACTGGTGACAGATACCCCAATACCCTGTGCACTACCACAATTATAACTGGTGACAGATACCCCAATACCCTGTGCACTACCACAATTATAACTGGTGACAGATACCCCAATACCCTACGTACTACTACAATTATAACTGGTGACAGATACCCCAATACCCTGTGCACTACCACAATTATAACTGGTGACAGATACCCCAATACCCTGTGTACTACCACAATTATAACTGGTGACAGATACCCCAATACCCTACGTACTACCACAATTATAACTGGTGACAGATACCCCAATACCCTGTGTACTACCACAATTATAACTGGTGACAGATACCCCAATACCCTGTGTACTACCACAATTATAACTGGTGACAGATACCCCAATACCCTGTGTACTACCACAATTATAACTGGTGACAGATACCCCAATACCCTGTGTACTACCACAATTATAACTGGTGACAGATACCCCAATACCCTGTGTACTACCACAATTATAACTAGTGACAGATACCCCAATACCCTGTGTACTACCACAATTATAACTGGTGACAGATACCCCAATACCCTGTGTACTACCACAATTATAACTGGTGACAGATACCCCAATACCCTGTGTACTACCACAATTATAACTGGTGACAGATACCCAATACCCTGTGTACTACCACAATTATAACTGGTGACAGATACCCCAATACCCTACGTACTACCACAATTATAACTGGTGACAGATACCCCAATACCCTGCGTACTACCACAATTATAACTGGTGACAGATACCCCAATACCCTACGTACTACCACAATTATAACTGGTGACAGATACCCCAATACCCTGTGTACTACCACAATTATAACTGGTGACAGATACCCAAATACCCTGTGTACTACCACAATTATAACTGGTGATAGATACCCCAATACCCTGTGTACTACCACAATTATAACTGGTGACAGATACCCCAATACCCTGTGTACTACCACAATTATAACTGGTGACAGATACCCCAATACTCTGTGTACTACCACAATTATAACTGGTGACAGATACCCCAATACCCTGTGTACTACCACAATTATAACTGGTGACAGATACCCAAATACCCTGTGTACTACCACAATTATAACTGGTGACAGATACCCAAATACCCTGTGTACTATCACAATTATAACTGGTGACAGATACCCCAATACCCTACGTACTACCACAATTATAACTGGTGATAGATACCCCAATACCCTGTGTACTACCACAATTATAACTGGTGACAGATACCCCAATACCCTGTGTACTACCACAATTATAACTGGTGACAGATACCCCAATACCCTACGTACTACCACAATTATAACTGGTGACAGATACCCCAATACCATGTGCACTACCACAATTATAACTGGTGACAGATACCCCAATACCCTGTGCACTACCACAATTATAACTGGTGACAGATACCCCAATACCCTGTGCACTACCACAATTATAACTGGTGACAGATACCCCAATACCCTGTGCACTACCACAATTATAACTGGTGACAGATACCCCAATACCATGTGTACTACCACAATTATAACTGGTGACAGATACCCCAATACCCTGTGTACTACCACAATTATAACTGGTGACAGATACCAAAATACCCTGTGTACTACCACAATTATAACTGGTGATAGATACCCCAATACCCTGTGTACTACCACAATTATAACTGGTGACAGATACCCCAATACCCTGTGTACTACCACAATTATAACTGGTGACAGATACCCCAATACCCTACGTACTACCACAATTATAACTGGTGACAGATACCCCAATACCATGTGTACTACCACAATTATAACTGGTGACAGATACCCCAATACCCTGTGCACTACCACAATTATAACTGGTGACAGATACCCCAATACCCTGTGCACTACCACAATTATAACTGGTGACAGATACCCCAATACCCTACGTACTACCACAATTATAACTGGTGACAGATACCCCAATACCATGTGTACTACCACAATTATAACTGGTGACAGATACCCCAATACCCTGTGCACTACCACAATTATAACTGGTGACAGATACCCCAATACCCTGTGCACTACCACAATTATAACTGGTGACAGATACCCCAATACCCTGTGCACTACCACAATTATAACTGGTGACAGATACCCCAATACCCTACGTACTACCACAATTATAACTGGTGACAGATACCCCAATACCCTGTGCACTACCACAATTATAACTGGTGACAGATACCCCAATACCCTGTGTAGTACCACAATTATAACTGGTGACAGATACCCCAATACCCTACGTACTACCACAATTATAACTGGTGACAGATACCCCAATACCCTGTGCACTACCACAATTATAACTGGTGACAGATACCCCAATACCCTACGTACTACCACAATTATAACTGGTGACAGATACCCCAATACCCTGTGCACTACCACAATTATAACTGGTGACAGATTCCCCAATACCCTACGTACTACCACAATTATAACTGGTGACAGATCCCCCAATACCCTGTGTACTACCACAATCATAACTGGTGACAGATACCCCAATGCCCTACGTACTACCACAATTATAACTGGTGACAGATACCCCAATACCCTTGCACTACCTCAATACCCTACGTACTACCCCATGGGACATCTTTGAGAAGTCTGTTGTTGAATCCGTTTCATCAAAATACAAAATACAAGAATATACATATACATATACATATAGCAATGATATTTCTGCCTAGATTATATCTAATTCCTAAAGATAGCACCGCAACTTTTACGTGGAACCCCGGGGTCGTTCGACAGGAGGACATATATCATGTATGTCTACATACAGTGTGGGACGAGAGAAAGCCATGTATGTGTTGATGCGTTGTTTTGCTGTCAGTAAAAGTTACCTGAGCAATGAATAATTTCAAATTAGAATATAATCTTTCGTCTAGCTCGTTTTATCTTCATTATAAACTCTGGTGTACTACTGTATTTTATCCTCTCCGTATATTATATCATTCATGATATGATGATGTGTATTCAGTACACATTTGAAGTATACACACAAAACGTATATAGCCCAAACACTTTAATATCGTTGCACTATCATAGCCCCATTCTCTATGCTACAGGACTGCTACTCTATACACCTCGCCACTCTCTATGCTACAGGACTGCTACTTTGAGTACACCTTACCATTCTCTATACTACAGGACTGTTACTTTGAGTGTACCTCGCCACTCTCTATGCTACAGGACTGCTACTTTGAGTACACCTTACCATTCTCTATACTACAGGACTGTTACTTTGAGTGTACCTCGCCATTCTCTATGCTACAGGACTGCTACGCTAAATATACACCTCGCCACTCTCTATGCTACAGGACTGCTACTTTGAGTACACCTTACCATTCTCTATACTACAGGACTGTTACTTTGAGTGCACCTCACCATTCTCTATGCTACAGGACTGTTACTCTAAATATACACCTCGCCACTCGCTATGCTACAGGACTGCTACTTTGAGTACACCTTACCATTCTCTATACTACAGGACTTACTTTGAGTGCACCTCACCATTCTCTATGCTACAGGACTGTTACTCTAAATATACACCTCGCCACTCGCTATGCTACAGGACTGCTACTTTGAGTACACCTTACCATTCTCTATACTACAGGACTTACTTTGAGTGCACCTCGCCATTCTCTATGCTACAGGACTGCTACTCTAAATATACACCTCGCCACTCTCTATGCTACAGGACTGTTACTTTGAGTACACCTCGCCACTCTCTATGCTACAGGACTGTTACTCTGAGTACACCTTACCATTCTCTATGCTACAGGACTGTTACTTTGAGTGCACCTCGCCACTCTCTATGCTACAGGACTGTTACTCTGAGTACACCTTACCATTCTCTATACTACAGGACTGTTACTTTGAGTGCACCTCGCCACTCTCTATGCTACAGGACTGTTACTTTGAGTACACCTCACCATTCTCTATACTACAGGACTGTTACTCTAAATATACACCTCACCATTCTTTATGCTACATGACTGTTACTCTAAATATACACCTCACCATTCTCTATGCTACAGGACTGTTACTCTAAATATACACCTCACCATTCTCTATGCTACAGGACTGTTACTCTAAATATACACCTCGCCATTCTCTATACTACAGGACTGCTACTTTGAGTACACCTTACCATTCTCTATACTACAGGACTGTTACTTTGAGTGTACCTCGCCATTCTCTATGCTACAGGACTGCTACGCTAAATATACACCTCGCCACTCTCTATGCTACAGGACTGCTACTTTGAGTACACCTTACCATTCTCTATACTACAGGACTGTTACTTTGAGTGCACCTCACCATTCTCTATGCTACAGGACTGTTACTCTAAATATACACCTCGCCACTCGCTATGCTACAGGACTGCTACTTTGAGTACACCTTACCATTCTCTATACTACAGGACTTACTTTGAGTGCACCTCACCATTCTCTATGCTACAGGACTGTTACTCTAAATATACACCTCGCCACTCGCTATGCTACAGGACTGCTACTTTGAGTACACCTTACCATTCTCTATACTACAGGACTTACTTTGAGTGCACCTCGCCATTCTCTATGCTACAGGACTGCTACGCTAAATATACACCTCGCCAATCTCTATGCTACAGGACTGCTACTCTAAATATACACCTCGCCACTCTCTATGCTACAGGACTGTTACTCTGAGTACACCTTACCATTCTCTATGCTACAGGACTGTTACTTTGAGTGCACCTCGCCACTCTCTATGCTACAGGACTGTTACTCTGAGTACACCTTACCATTCTCTATACTACAGGACTGTTACTTTGAGTGCACCTCGCCACTCTCTATGCTACAGGACTGTTACTTTGAGTACACCTCACCATTCTCTATACTACAGGACTGTTACTCTAAATATACACCTCACCATTCTTTATGCTACATGACTGTTACTCTAAATATACACCTCACCATTCTTTATGCTACATGACTGTTACTCTAAATATACACCTCACCATTCTTTATGCTACAGGACTGTTACTCTAAATATACACCTCACCATTCTCTATGCTACAGGACTGTTACTCTAAATATACACCTCACCATTCTCTATACTACAGGACTGTTACTCTGAGTGCACCTCACCATTCTCTATGCTACAGGACTGCTACTCTAAATATACACCTTACCATTCTCTATGCTACAGGACTGTTACTCTAAATATACGCCTCACCATTCTTTATGCTACAGGACTGTTCCTCTAAATATACACCTCACCATTCTCTATACTACAGGACTGTTACTCTAAATATACACCTCGCCATTCTCTATACTACAGGACTGTTACTCTGAGTGCACCTCACCATTCTCTATGCTACAGGACTGTTACTCTAAATATATACACCTCGCCATTCTCTATGCTACAGGACTGCTACTCTAAATATACACCTCACCATTCTCTATGCTACAGGACTGTTACTCTGAGTGCACCTCACCATTCTCTATGCTACAGGACTGTTATTCTAAATATACACCTCACCATTCTCTATGCTACAGGACTGTTACTCTGAGTGCACCTCACCATTCTCTATGCTACAGGACTGCTACTCTAAATATACACCTCACCATTCTCTATGCTACAGGACTGTTACTCTGAGTGCACCTCACCATTCTCTATGCTACAGGACTGTTACTCTAAATATACACCTCACCATTCTCTATGCTACAGGACTGTTACTCTGAGTGCACCTCACCATTCTCTATGCTACAGGACTGTTACTCTAAATATACACCTCACCATTCTCTATGCTACAGGACTGTTACTCTAAATATACACCTCACCATTCTCTATGCTACAGGACTGTTACTCTGAGTGCACCTCACCATTCTCTATGCTACAGGACTGTTACTCTAAATATACACCTCGCCATTCTCTATACTACAGGACTGTTACTCTGAGTACACCTTACCATTCTCTATGCTACAGGACTGTTACTTTGAGTGCACCTCGCCACTCTCTATGCTACAGGACTGTTACTCTGAGTACACCTTACCATTCTCTATACTACAGGACTGTTACTTTGAGTGCACCTCGCCACTCTATGCTACAGGACTGTTACTTTGAGTACACCTCACCATTCTCTATACTACAGGACTGCTACTCTAAATATACACCTCACCATTCTCTATACTACAGGACTGTTACTCTAAATATACACCTCACCATTCTTTATGCTACATGACTGTTACTCTAAATATACACCTCGCCATTCTCTATACTACAGGACTGTTACTCTGAGTGCACCTCACCATTCTCTATACTACAGGACTGTTACTCTGAGTGCACCTCACCATTCTCTATGCTACAGGACTGTTACTCTGAGTGCACCTCACCATTCTCTATGCTACAGGACTGTTACTCTAAATATACACCTCGCCATTCTCTATGCTACAGGACTGCTACTCTAAATATACACCTCGCCATTCTCTATACTACAGGACTGTTACTCTGAGTACACCTTACCATTCTCTATGCTACAGGACTCTAAATATACACCTCACCATTATTTATGCTACAGGACTGTTACTCTAAATATACACCTCACCATTCTTTATGCTACATGACTGTTACTCTAAATATACACCTCACCACTCTCTATACTACAGGACTGTTACTTTGAGTACACCTCACCATTCTCTATGCTACATGACTGTTACTCTAAATATACACCTCACCATTCTCTATACTACAGGACTGTTACTTTGAGTACACCTCACCATTCTCTATACTACATGACTGTTACTCTAAATATACACCTTACCATTCTCTATGCTACATGACTGTTACTCTAAATATACACCTTACCATTCTCTATGCTACAGGACTGTTACTCTAAATATACACCTCACCATTCTCTATGCTACAGGACTGTTACTCTAAATATACACCTCACCATTCTTTATGCTACAGGACTGTTACTCTAAATATACACCTCACCATTCTTTATGCTACATGACTGTTACTCTAAATATACGCCTCACCATTCTTTATGCTACAGGACTGTTACTCTAAATATACACCTCACCATTCTCTATGCTACAGGACTGTTACTCTAAATATACACCTCACCATTCTCTATGCTACAGGACTGTTACTCTGAGTGCACCTCACCATTCTCTATGCTACAGGACTGTTACTCTAAATATACACCTCGCCATTCTCTATACTACAGGACTGTTACTCTGAGTACACCTTACCATTCTCTATGCTACAGGACTGTTACTTTGAGTGCACCTCGCCACTCTCTATGCTACAGGACTGTTACTCTGAGTACACCTTACCATTCTCTATACTACAGGACTGTTACTTTGAGTGCACCTCGCCACTCTCTATGCTACAGGACTGTTACTTTGAGTACACCTCACCATTCTCTATACTACAGGACTGCTACTCTAAATATACACCTCACCATTCTCTATACTACAGGACTGTTACTCTAAATATACACCTCACCATTCTTTATGCTACATGACTGTTACTCTAAATATACACCTCACCATTCTCTATGCTACAGGACTGTTACTCTAAATATACACCTCACCATTCTCTATGCTACAGGACTGTTACTCTAAATATACACCTCGCCATTCTCTATACTACAGGACTGCTACTTTGAGTACACCTTACCATTCTCTATACTACAGGACTGTTACTTTGAGTGTACCTCGCCATTCTCTATGCTACAGGACTGCTACGCTAAATATACACCTCGCCACTCTCTATGCTACAGGACTGCTACTTTGAGTACACCTTACCATTCTCTATACTACAGGACTGTTACTTTGAGTGCACCTCACCATTCTCTATGCTACAGGACTGTTACTCTAAATATACACCTCGCCACTCGCTATGCTACAGGACTGCTACTTTGAGTACACCTTACCATTCTCTATACTACAGGACTTACTTTGAGTGCACCTCACCATTCTCTATGCTACAGGACTGTTACTCTAAATATACACCTCGCCACTCGCTATGCTACAGGACTGCTACTTTGAGTACACCTTACCATTCTCTATACTACAGGACTTACTTTGAGTGCACCTCGCCATTCTCTATGCTACAGGACTGCTACGCTAAATATACACCTCGCCAATCTCTATGCTACAGGACTGCTACTCTAAATATACACCTCGCCACTCTCTATGCTACAGGACTGTTACTCTGAGTACACCTTACCATTCTCTATGCTACAGGACTGTTACTTTGAGTGCACCTCGCCACTCTCTATGCTACAGGACTGTTACTCTGAGTACACCTTACCATTCTCTATACTACAGGACTGTTACTTTGAGTGCACCTCGCCACTCTCTATGCTACAGGACTGTTACTTTGAGTACACCTCACCATTCTCTATACTACAGGACTGTTACTCTAAATATACACCTCACCATTCTTTATGCTACATGACTGTTACTCTAAATATACACCTCACCATTCTTTATGCTACATGACTGTTACTCTAAATATACACCTCACCATTCTTTATGCTACAGGACTGTTACTCTAAATATACACCTCACCATTCTCTATGCTACAGGACTGTTACTCTAAATATACACCTCACCATTCTCTATACTACAGGACTGTTACTCTGAGTGCACCTCACCATTCTCTATGCTACAGGACTGCTACTCTAAATATACACCTTACCATTCTCTATGCTACAGGACTGTTACTCTAAATATACGCCTCACCATTCTTTATGCTACAGGACTGTTCCTCTAAATATACACCTCACCATTCTCTATACTACAGGACTGTTACTCTAAATATACACCTCGCCATTCTCTATACTACAGGACTGTTACTCTGAGTGCACCTCACCATTCTCTATGCTACAGGACTGTTACTCTAAATATATACACCTCGCCATTCTCTATGCTACAGGACTGCTACTCTAAATATACACCTCACCATTCTCTATGCTACAGGACTGTTACTCTGAGTGCACCTCACCATTCTCTATGCTACAGGACTGTTATTCTAAATATACACCTCACCATTCTCTATGCTACAGGACTGTTACTCTGAGTGCACCTCACCATTCTCTATGCTACAGGACTGCTACTCTAAATATACACCTCACCATTCTCTATGCTACAGGACTGTTACTCTGAGTGCACCTCACCATTCTCTATGCTACAGGACTGTTACTCTAAATATACACCTCACCATTCTCTATGCTACAGGACTGTTACTCTGAGTGCACCTCACCATTCTCTATGCTACAGGACTGTTACTCTAAATATACACCTCACCATTCTCTATGCTACAGGACTGTTACTCTAAATATACACCTCACCATTCTCTATGCTACAGGACTGTTACTCTGAGTGCACCTCACCATTCTCTATGCTACAGGACTGTTACTCTAAATATACACCTCGCCATTCTCTATACTACAGGACTGTTACTCTGAGTACACCTTACCATTCTCTATGCTACAGGACTGTTACTTTGAGTGCACCTCGCCACTCTCTATGCTACAGGACTGTTACTCTGAGTACACCTTACCATTCTCTATACTACAGGACTGTTACTTTGAGTGCACCTCGCCACTCTATGCTACAGGACTGTTACTTTGAGTACACCTCACCATTCTCTATACTACAGGACTGCTACTCTAAATATACACCTCACCATTCTCTATACTACAGGACTGTTACTCTAAATATACACCTCACCATTCTTTATGCTACATGACTGTTACTCTAAATATACACCTCGCCATTCTCTATACTACAGGACTGTTACTCTGAGTGCACCTCACCATTCTCTATACTACAGGACTGTTACTCTGAGTGCACCTCACCATTCTCTATGCTACAGGACTGTTACTCTGAGTGCACCTCACCATTCTCTATGCTACAGGACTGTTACTCTAAATATACACCTCGCCATTCTCTATGCTACAGGACTGCTACTCTAAATATACACCTCGCCATTCTCTATACTACAGGACTGTTACTCTGAGTACACCTTACCATTCTCTATGCTACAGGACTCTAAATATACACCTCACCATTATTTATGCTACAGGACTGTTACTCTAAATATACACCTCACCATTCTTTATGCTACATGACTGTTACTCTAAATATACACCTCACCACTCTCTATACTACAGGACTGTTACTTTGAGTACACCTCACCATTCTCTATGCTACATGACTGTTACTCTAAATATACACCTCACCATTCTCTATACTACAGGACTGTTACTTTGAGTACACCTCACCATTCTCTATACTACATGACTGTTACTCTAAATATACACCTTACCATTCTCTATGCTACATGACTGTTACTCTAAATATACACCTTACCATTCTCTATGCTACAGGACTGTTACTCTAAATATACACCTCACCATTCTCTATGCTACAGGACTGTTACTCTAAATATACACCTCACCATTCTTTATGCTACAGGACTGTTACTCTAAATATACACCTCACCATTCTTTATGCTACATGACTGTTACTCTAAATATACGCCTCACCATTCTTTATGCTACAGGACTGTTACTCTAAATATACACCTCACCATTCTCTATGCTACAGGACTGTTACTCTAAATATACACCTCACCATTCTCTATGCTACAGGACTGTTACTCTGAGTGCACCTCACCATTCTCTATGCTACAGGACTGTTACTCTAAATATACACCTCGCCATTCTCTATACTACAGGACTGTTACTCTGAGTACACCTTACCATTCTCTATGCTACAGGACTGTTACTTTGAGTGCACCTCGCCACTCTCTATGCTACAGGACTGTTACTCTGAGTACACCTTACCATTCTCTATACTACAGGACTGTTACTTTGAGTGCACCTCGCCACTCTCTATGCTACAGGACTGTTACTTTGAGTACACCTCACCATTCTCTATACTACAGGACTGCTACTCTAAATATACACCTCACCATTCTCTATACTACAGGACTGTTACTCTAAATATACACCTCACCATTCTTTATGCTACATGACTGTTACTCTAAATATACACCTCGCCATTCTCTATACTACAGGACTGTTACTCTGAGTGCACCTCACCATTCTCTATACTACAGGACTGTTACTCTGAGTGCACCTCACCATTCTCTATGCTACAGGACTGTTACTCTGAGTGCACCTCACCATTCTCTATGCTACAGGACTGTTACTCTAAATATACACCTCGCCATTCTCTATGCTACAGGACTGCTACTCTAAATATACACCTCGCCATTCTCTATACTACAGGACTGTTACTCTGAGTACACCTTACCATTCTCTATGCTACAGGACTCTAAATATACACCTCACCATTATTTATGCTACAGGTCTGTTACTCTAAATATACACCTCACCATTCTTTATGCTACATGACTGTTACTCTAAATATACACCTCACCACTCTCTATACTACAGGACTGTTACTTTGAGTACACCTCACCATTCTCTATGCTACATGACTGTTACTCTAAATATACACCTCACCATTCTCTATACTACAGGACTGTTACTTTGAGTACACCTCACCATTCTCTATACTACATGACTGTTACTCTAAATATACACCTTACCATTCTCTATGCTACATGACTGTTACTCTAAATATACACCTTACCATTCTCTATGCTACAGGACTGTTACTCTAAATATACACCTCACCATTCTCTATGCTACAGGACTGTTACTCTAAATATACACCTCACCATTCTTTATGCTACAGGACTGTTACTCTAAATATACACCTCACCATTCTTTATGCTACATGACTGTTACTCTAAATATACGCCTCACCATTCTTTATGCTACAGGACTGTTACTCTAAATATACACCTCACCATTCTTTATGCTACAGGACTGTTACTCTAAATATACACCTCACCATTTTCTGTACTACAGGACTGTTACTCTGACTGCACCTCACCATTCTCTATGCTACAGAACTGTTACTCTGAGTACACCTCACCATCAGTATACAATTTTCAATCCTAAAGTTTTTCAAATGTTGAGTAGAGTACTGGGAGAAATAATCCCAGAGATTTGTCATTGGCATTCAAACCTAGCGATTGTTCATTAACATTAACGATGGAAATGATTTGACAACCAGTGACGAGTCTTTAGGCTAAAGTAAAATGAGAGAAGAGACAATAATAGTTTTCATAGAATATAATTGACATACCTCGCCTGTTTATAAACAAGGACTATTTCAATATATTATTTTTGTCGTCTATCAAACAACCCGTCATTTCTCGACAATGACCAACACGATATCGTTGCAATACATACAAGATCGTACAATGTATATTTCTAATAACTGGAAATAATAGAATACCAAAGCAACTTGTGGCCAACATGTGCAAAGCATTGATAGTGTAAGCAATGGCTGTTAAGTGTTGGATTGGCGCCACTGTCATGGGAGGTCATCCTAACCATGTTAGTTTATACCGTCTCCATTTACATTATTGAGCAAACTGTGCTTTCCCATATGGTGTCCTAAGTTGTCTATCATTCTAGGCATAGCATTGGGTTGATATCACGTGACATAGCATTGGGTTGATATCACGTGATAGTATCTATTTGTAAACCATAGTAACCTAGTCTACATCGTTATATTTTGTGAATTCATGAATTATTTATAAAAATAAAAGACTTCGTATACATCACCAACAAGAAGTTTTTACATGGTGATTGGCATAAGATGAGCTCCACCTAGCATGGTGATGTCAGTTTCACTAGACATGATAACCATGGTGATGTCAGTTTCACTGAACATAATAACCATGGTGATGTCAGTTTCACTAGACATGATAACCATGGTGATGTCAGTTTCACTGAACATAATAACCATGGTGATGTCAGTTTCACTAGACATGATAACCATGGTGATGTCAGTTTCACTAGACATGATAACCATGGTGATGTCAGTTTCACTAGACATAATAACCATGGTGATGTCAGTTTCACTAGACATGATAACCATGGTGTTGTCAGTTTCACTAGACATAATAACCATGGTGTTGTCAGTGTAACTAGACATAATAACCATGGTGTTGTCAGTGTCACTAGATATAATAACCATATGGTGCTGTCATGACGTCACTAGACATAATAACCATATGGTGTTGTTATGACGTCTCTAGACATAACCATTGTGTTGTCAGTGTCACTAGATATAATATCCATGGTGTTGTCATGATGCCACTAGACGTAATAACCATCGTATTGTCATGACGTCACTAGATATAATATAATAAAACGTGTCCAGAAATATAAAAACGAACGATTTTGTTTTAAAATGTCAACAAATTGCCGTCGTCAATCAATTTATGATACTGTCAAATTTTGCTCGAGACACTAGCAAAGCATGATGGTCAATTTTGTTTTCTAATTTATGATACTGTCAAATTTGGCTCGAGACACTAGCAAAGCATGATGGTCAATTTTGTTTTCTAATTTCAAATGGTCCACCCCTAAGACTATAACGTTGAATTAGCCGACCGACTAGTTTCTTCTCAAATCATCTCTTCTAAGAGTTACCGTACCGACTTGGATTGCGTTGAGTAGAACTCACAACGAAACATACGTATCTGGTTCAACGAACGCCAAGCTAACCACTTAGTGGATTTTATTACATGACCAATCTCCGTCTCCGTTCCCCCTAGAAGTGTTAAAAAACCAACTTAAATACATTTCAAAGTTTACACAAATCTCTATTCTTAGAGTATGACGTATTCTTAAGTCTTATGAAAGACATCATCTGAGATCTAATATCCAATCACCTTCCCTAGATTAGTAATAAAAGTTCATATCTCAAAGACCATAAAATAGTTGTGTAATATTATAATTATACTTCTACAAAAAAATTAACACATCATGTTATATTACAACTTGTTGACAGTTCAATCGTACCTGGTACAAACATTTCCGAAATACCTAATGTTGAGATGTCGAAGACCTATGTTGTTACGTAACGGAATGTCACTGTATGTACAGAGTTTAAATGCTTTTTAACTTCAATTTAGAGTTCATGATGAAAATTTACCAAAATATCCTGAATGGATATAGTTTAGATCTGTGACTCGTAACACAAGACTTGTGTAAAATAAAAATACTAGTAAACGCTATAAACTTGTGTTTGTAGATGTATCTCTGGGATGCAGCAGGTATAAGGAGAGCACATTTCCTCCCTTTTTAAAGTACATTTTTGTATTTTCCACATATATTTGGTTTATTATACAACTCCAAAAACGTTACTACGAAATATATAATTTATTGTACATTTCTTACTGTTTTAAGTAAAATGTCATTTACATATTAAATTTTGACAAATTTCCATCAATTCAGTGTGACTAGGACATTTGACATGAGTTCTTTCTGATAGCAAAGAAAGTCAAAATGGCAACATTAACTTGTCCTCGTTCACTATTCATGCCGTTCACATCTCCCTCATTGCACGGTTAAGAGTGAAAGTTGAGCTTGATCTTCATTGAGGACTCTGCTAAACCACAGGCAAGGAAGAAACGTGTGGCGGCTAGAGCTCAAGCTATCATTATCAAAGCTCATATTTGTACTACTAAATAGACATGTGTAGCAGCCTTTTCAAATTTTGCATAAACGGTGTTTTTCAAGTGTGTATATTATCAGTAA
The DNA here is from genome assembly GCF_964340395.1 of Glandiceps talaboti. Classification (NCBI taxonomy): domain Eukaryota; kingdom Metazoa; phylum Hemichordata; class Enteropneusta; family Spengelidae; genus Glandiceps; species Glandiceps talaboti. The sequence continues at coordinate 23,269,862 of NC_135562.1, read as the reverse complement.
TATGTGTAACTTTTGTAGCCATTGGGTCTAGACCTCATGTACAGATACTAGTATACAATATATTCACAACCATCCACCCACCCATCCACGACTAGTATGTCTATATTCACAACCATCCACCCACCCATCCACTAGTATGTCTATATTCACCAATACCCATCCATCTACATCCAGTATGTCTATATTCACCAATACCCATCCATCCATCCATCCATCTACATCCAGTATGTCTATTCACAAATACCCATCCATCCACGACTAGTATGTCTATATTCACACACACACACACCCACACCCACCCACCCACGACTAGTATGTCTATATTCACACACACACACACACACACACACACACACACACACACACACACCCATCCATCCACTAGTATGTCTATATTCACACCCCCCCCCACCCACCCACATCTAGTATGTCTATATTCACACACACACCCACCCACCCACGACTAGTACGTCTATATTCACACACACACACACACACACACACACACACACACACACACATACCTACCCATCCACGAATAGTATGTCTATATTCACACCCACCCACCCACCCATCCACTAGTATGTCTATATATTCACACACACACACACACACACACACACACACACACACACACACACACACACACACACCCATCCATCCATCCACGACTAGTACGTCTATATTCACACACACACACACACACACACACACACACACACATCTAGTATGTCTATATTCACACACCCACCCACCCACCCATCCATCCACTTGTATGTCTATATTCACACCCACCCACCCACCCACCCACATCTAGTATGTCTATATTCACACACACACCCACCCACATCTAGTATGTCTATATTCACCCACCCACATCTAGTATGTCTATATTCACAACCACCCATCCATCCACGACTAGTATGTCTATATTCACAAATACCCATCCACCCATCCACCCACATCTAGTATGTCTATATTCACAACCACCCACCCACCCATAAGGTTTCCCTGGAAAAATTAGGGGTCCACAAAAACAAATCCACAGTGTTTTAGGGGCCCTATGGAAAAAACATTCGTTTTATATGATCAACAAAATGACTTGCAATCCTGCCACTTCTCAAAGTAATCTGCTCTCTCAAGAATGTGCAGGAACTGTTTCTTCAGTATCACTTTATCACTACAGGGCCGTAGCCTGACCAAATTGCCGGGGGGGGGGGGGGCAGGACTTTGTCTTGGTGCAGTCATACATTTAAAATTAGAAAGGTGACTAATGTACATAAATTTGCATGCAATTTACATAACATATCTTTTAGCATACGCAATTAAATATCATATGTGAGGCTAGATAAAATGAAAAAGCTGATCAACGGGTAACCTAACCCACCACATTGGGTAAGTAGGTCGATTTCATTTTTTTCACAATGCTTGACAAGGATAAAACAAACCATATATAATGATAGCAAAATATTTCAGGTCGAGTTTAGATAGAACTTATTCAGTCATCTTGATACTATCTCATGCAATTTGTCTGCATAGCTACAGTTAGGAAATGTACACAATTCACGGTTAAACAAATGTTGTAGCTCCTCTCACCCTCTCTTCTCAAAAAATGTTAATCCCCGCCAAATGAAACTCAAGCATTATTTCACCACCTACACTACAGTGGAGATATAGAATTATATGGTACAATGGTGCATAAAAATAATAGTGATAGCCAACTACAATAATACTAGTCCCAACGAGATTACTTTACACAGGATGTGGATTTCACATGCAGAAGTAGATGTCTCTAAGAGGTACTTAGCCAGCCACCTTCCATCTTGTTTTGGGAGAAAGACAATTATCACCTTGATTGCTATTGATTGGAAGGAGACAACTCTAAAGGTGAAAAAAATGAAAATAAGACAGTGTAGGAGGCCATTTAGAGGCATAAAATATCAAACCATAGACATAATTTAAAGTCTTACAATGCTTGAATATGGTAATAAAATACCAGAATTGAAACAATTATGCTATGCATTACATATTATCTGGAAGTGTAGTGTTGTGGCAAAGCTGAAAGATATTTTGCGGATGTGCACTTGGTAAATGACTTCTCCTTAAGTTTAATTTGGTTCAAAAAAATCCTGAATAAAGAGCAAAACATTTCAAGACTTTCAGACTTTTGATGGCCCAATGACTGCTCAGCCCACTCCCATAGTCGTAAACTTTTGCTCAATTCTCTTTAGTGCACATTGGATATGCAACAGCTTAATTTAATCTCAATTCATGCTTGTTTGCATCATCAGAGCCAAGTGTAAAATTCAACGCAATGTCACCACGTTGTTACCAACCACTTCTTACAGGGAATATCACTCACTTGGCTAGCTTAGAGGTACTCACTCAGGAATCAATGCACATTAACCAACAGGATGCTTGTAGATAGATTTATTTCACAGCTTAGCGGCAAGTACAAGGCAGATAGGATCATAAGATCTTTATGGAGGTAGGATTCTGAAGGACTTCCTACCTCCATGGAGAGAACCAGTTCTCACCATATATTAATCCCTTACATTCTACCCTCCAGATTGCCCTCTCGGGCTCTCCATCCTCCTAGTACTATTAAAATGTAACATATATATAGCACAGAAACTGGGCGTTTCTGCATATACAAAACATATTACAATTCTTATTCTGAGATTGCTGATTGGATTAAAATCTCATATCTCTGACGTGGACTTATTGATATTAATGAATTCTTTTATCAAGTTGCTTCAATACCCTTCTTTTGTCTTTAGTCCTGTGTCAGCTCTTGAACTTGTATAGAGTTAATTACAAAGAATTAATTATGCTACCAGAGATCTCTCTCAATCTGTCTCAGGACATATGGTTGACCTTCGCCTTACCTATTGTACTGTAACAAGCTGTCTCAGGACATATGGTTGACCTTCACGTTTCCTATGGTACTATAACAAGCTGTCTCAGGGCATATTCTATTACACTAGTGTCACAGCTGTTTGAGGTCAGACGGACATTTCTATATTTCTGACCAAGTCTGTGTTTGTAACTCGATACAATGCAAATAGCTAAAAATTAGCTATCAAATTATTATGTATGTAACACAAGTAAACCACTGTATAAGATATTATATAATTTGGAATAGACTCAAATGTATATTGTTACATGTACTATTCAGAAAATATAAAGAAATATGAATCCTTAATTTGAAAATAGAGTGTGCATTTTACTGACATGCGAAGCCCGCATGTGGATATATTGCCCATCACCAAAAAAAGTATATATAGGTAGGTTGAACAGCTTTTTCATTTTTTCTGGCCTAATGTCGTATCTTTCAAAGTAGTTGCCGATAAGATGTCACATTCAAGGTAAAAAAAACCTTCTAAACAAAACATCTCAGGGGCAGCTGCCCCCCCCCCCCGCAGGCTACGGTACTGCACTATTATCAAAAGTGCTTTCAGCATTGTCAGTTTGTCTATCACTTACAATAATACCAATTACAGTGTCAGATTCATAATCACACTACAGTTCCATCAGTGTTATCAATTATAATTAACAGTCTGGTGCTGCTTGAATGTGAGCAGCTATTGTTTGCAGTTTTTATGTTTTTTAGTTTCCTCTGTTTTGGCAATTTATGCTTTTCAGGATATTTTTCTAGCTCTTTTACTTGTAACTTTTCAAGATTTCCACCCAACTATAACTTCAACCTGTCATATAGTCATCATGTCTTATTTTCTTATTTTCTCTCTCTATTTATTCTCTTATTTTCTTCTGATCCGTTACTCTATGTCTTGTTCTCATCTTTTTCATTCTCTCTAAATTGTTCAAATGTCCAATGTAGTTTTTGACAATGCTAACGTCGACAATAAACTTCTATGAAAAACGAGCTGAATTCCATCTTGCAATTGTTTCGTGGCATACAACTTCTTTATGTTTGCACGAGGCTGGAACTATGCTGTATTGGTGTTTGTGCACATGTTTCTAAAACATCCATATAGTGACCTGGTTGTGTATCTCTCATTTTGGGGTCTGTTGTCCAGATACATCAAGTATATACAGTTCAAGAATCTTAGAAAAAGGTACATGACAAAGTCAAAAGTCTGTAATAATTTGGTATCGAAGGATCCAGTGTGGCTTTCTTCAACAGTGGTACAAGCAGACCTTTAGTAAATGACAAAGGAACAATACCAAATTTAAAACATATCGAATACATTACACTCAAGTGAAAAATAATCTTAGAGTTGATCGCATATTTCAAGTGTTCAGACATAATTCCATCTGCACCAGGTGAACAGCCAGATCTAAGTTTCTTAACATACTTAACAAGCATTGATTCTGACATAACAAAATCAGAGAAAGCATCATCCTTAAGATTGTTACATTTTTCATGAACCTTTACCTTGGCTGACGATATAACGTCGCTAGTGCAACTTGACGTACTAAATTTACTGGTGAAATGATCATAAAACTGTTTAATATCACTACAGGTATCATTATTTTGATGTAAATTACTTTTCGACTTTTGAATACAATCCCAAAATTTTCTTAAAGATCGACAAGTATAAAGTGAACTGATCAAATGAGGTAAACCGTTCAACCTACTGTTCATTGCTCTTTTACAGGTATGTATATGTTATTTGCCAAATACCGTTCCATATCTTGCTGCGAGAGGTAATTTTTCCGGTAATAACGGAGAGCCGGAGGCGAGCCGTTATACCGGAAAAATTAACTCGAGCAGCAAGATGTGGAACAGTATTTGGCAAATAACATACTTATACGTCACCTGCGACGGTGAATTCATTTTTGAATGTCTAAAAATGCTGTTTCATTTTAAAATAAAATCACTTCCGCGTTATACTGTTGAGCGTAGTATCATGCACCACTCCGATAACTGCAATGCGGTTGTTTACACGTCAGCCTTAACTTTATCATCCAATCAGAGTGCGCGTTTGCTCAGTAGTATGACGTATTGTTTACTATTTGCATATCACTCAGCGATATTTTCAAACTTATAACCATCAGCTGAAAAATGAGTGCGTGTTTGTTTTGCGTACTGTATTCCATTAAATGTACAAAAATGTTCGTGATATGCTTTCTTGTTCTAATTAAGCAAAAACTGCACCCTCTGTGGTGGTAATTTTCATATCCTTCATAAATTTAGGAATTCATGTTTACGATCGCGTGACGACCGCGAGTTCGCCGTCACTAGGCTTTCGCCGTTCTGTGTGGAATTTTTGGCTTTTTCCCTGTAACATGAAAAGTACAGTTCAAAGACTTGTTACAATTTATACAACGGTGATATTGTGTTCGGTTGACAACAAATTTGGCATTGGAAATGCTGGTTATAGCTGTATTTCTAGTTGTCTGCTAGATTTGTTTACAAGGGGACGTGCAGTGATCACGTGATACAACAAGCAAAAATACGGCTGTTGGTGAAAAATACGCCTGTGTATCTGCAGGGCTCTCGACCAATCAGAATGCGAGATTGGTGACAGGTGACGTATAAATATATATATGCCTGCTTTGTAGCAAAGATAAATTTGAACTCTACGAGGTCTACCACAAGATTTCCAAATATCAAACCAAAAACTTTGTCCATTTCGCATCATAAGACAATCATTATTCCACCAATTATTTTTCTTGAAACTCCCTTTATATCGACGATTATTGTCAGACTTGACATTTTTACATAAATTGTGCATGATATTAACAACATCACTACACATAGAATCAACGGTTAAAAATCTTTAATTTCAAAACTACTGAGCAGATTAGGCTGAAATTTAATGGGGATGCATTTTTGGGTGTATAGATGAAGAAAATCCTAAGCATATAATGGTCTCATCATCGATATGCAAATTAGGTGCAAAATGTGAATTTTAGTTAAAACTTATGTCTCAAAAAGTACTTGGTCAATGAGACTGAAATTTGGTGAGATGTTTCTAGAGTGATATTCTGCAGATTTTGTTCATAACATTTTGACACAATTCGCTCTAGCAACCAGAACCACTCCCTTAGCAACAACCAAATACATAACAACATCATCTGGTAGGTGAGCAAACATTAAAGAATGTATGCAAATATCCATAACAACCATGACCACGCCCATAACAGCCAAAGAATTGTGCATTTCTCAAAGATAACAACAGGGATTTTTGTATAAGTGAACATTCAAAAAGTGTATGCAAATGTGCCTAGCAACAAGACCATGACATAGCAACAGACAAATGATCGCATATATTGCAAAGATAACAAATGGGATTAATAGACAACTGAATAAACATTCCAAAACTGTATGTAAATATGCCTAGCAACAAGACAACGCCCATAGCAACACCCAAATGATCACACATATATTGCAAATATAACAGGGATTAATAGACAAGTGAATAAAACTTCAACACATGTATGCAAATATACCAAACAACAAGACCACGCACATAGCAGCCATATGATGATGTATATCACAAAGATAACATCGTGTATTTATAGAAAATGAAAGAACATTAAAAAAATGTATGCAAATATCGCTAGCAACATGACCACGCCCAATAGCAACAGGGCTGGATAGACAACTGGATAATCATTCAGCAAATGAACACCTATAACTAGCATGGATCAGCAGATGGATAGGCAATTAAAAAAACTGTACAGTTGTGCTACAATGCCATTGACGGTATTTTTATAATGAGTTACATTGGATACATGGAACTCATATGTATGTTTATGGTAGTTGCACATGTTAGGATAACAAAGTCATAAAAAATCAAAAAAGTTATGAAAAGTTAAAGTTTTTATGTTCACAAGAAAAGCCATAATAATTACAAAAAAAATTTTCTTTGTGGCTTAATGCTGCTTGTATTCTATATTATATATACATGTATATGATTTCCTGGGGGGGGGGGGGCATAAAAAATACACCAGGAAAATGGAAAAGCCTCCGGCCATCTCCTGGGAGTAGAATCTGGACACTCATTGAGAGGCTGTGGTCAGAATATACAACGGGGGGGGGGGGGGGCATGAAAAAAACAGGGGGTTCAAACGGTGAGAGAGGCATTAATGAAAATTCATTTTCTGAAAGGGTGGGAAACGAAATATTTAGCTCATGATTTTAACCAATTAAACGTCAGGGGCGATCGGTTAAATTTGTAAATCTCTTCCGGCTCAGCGACGCAATTGGTTCTAAAGCCCATATTCAGTCATGAGGTGGGTGACAGCCATGCGAATATTTGTGGATGCCTTCCTATGTCTGTCTGTCTGTCTGTCTGTCTGTCTGTCTGTCTGTCTGTCTGTCTGTCTGTCTGTCCGTCCGTCTGACTGACTGTCTCTCTACCCCTCTGTCTCTGTCTGTCTGTCTGTCTGTCTGTCTGTCTGTCTCTCTCTCTCTCTCAGTCTCTCAGTCTGTGAACACTTTTGTGAACATGCAAACCTCAGGATCAGGAGCGGTCGTTTATCTTGTACTTTGCAAAATCGTTCACTTCATTTACCTACCATATATTCAATTGTGAGGCAGTCAATACCAAGCAAATGTATGTCTGTCAAAATATCTCTTTATAAGAATGTTGACAATATAGCCATACAGTTACATAATAATGCATTGAGACAATTGTAGACAATTTTTAACTACTCTATGGCTTTCGATAATGTGTATAGTTTGACATTTATGCCACTACATGGCCTCCTATACTATATACATTTCCATAAATATATACATTATTTTTCTCTTTCTTTTCACTGAATAGCTTTTGTAGTTCATTAGCTTTATAATGTTATGTAATGCTTCTTTTAGATAGTTTATTAGTTATGTTATTATTTTCGATTCCTTTTATGTTTTGTACCATTAACAACTCCCCAGGGTTTTGTTACGATTACTCAAATAAATAAATAAATGTCCTTATTTCCAAAAAAGAGCTCCCCCCGCGCTCTCCCCTCTAGCTATCATGGGGGGGGGGGGGTTCTGTTTCTGCCCAGAATCAAGATTCAAAGAGAAAACCCTACTGGCTAAGTATTTCCAAGTACAGGTTACAACCCAATGTGAGACCCGTTTTCGCAAAGCCCACATGTAAAGAAATCTCTAATTGTTATGTATGGAGGCTGAAGTCGGTTTTCACTATTTTACTATTTTAAATGTAGTATACCATATGCAATTGTACAGCGCTAGAGAGGGGGGTGGTTACTGTATAATTACATCTATTACAAATTGTGTACGGAGGGGGGGGGGGGTGCTACGAAAATTCTTGGATTCATGGGGGGGGGGGGGTATGAGCTTTTTTGAGAGCGCGAAGGGGGCGTTCGTAAAAATATTTGACCTAAATATTTTCTCCCCAGGGGCCCCCTGCCGTAAATTCTGACCGCTGTCCTAGTATAAGTCAATATATATATTATCTGTTTTACTGAGTTCTACGGATGAGAACATATATTTAAAGCGGCACAAGGTGTTCCGCTCATGTCAATTTCCAACTAAATTGTCATAGTCTTTATAAAATGTCAGACATGTTCCTCATTTTGTGAACGACAGAGGTTTGTGTTTGTTCATTCAGTACAATTTATCAGTGTGTTTTAAAGCCATTGTGTTTGTAGTTCGAACACAAGTGTCTTTCAACATCAAATTAGACAACATCAAATATTAAACAAGATGTGGTGTGTACAAATTTAAAAATCAGATTATTTTACATTTGCTGTAATACCAGAACTAGCTTAGCAGTCTTTCTAGAACGTCATATATGTCCGGTACCATGTGACACACTAACGAACCCGCAATAAAATCCACAGTGAACACCCCCCCCCCCAGGTGTATGACCGGACATAAGTTTAGGAAATGCCGTAAATCTTTTAACCCACAATGCTAAGTACATTTTGGAAGTCGGGTGTAAGGTATTAAATCTACGACTACCTGGATTAAACAAGTTATTCCTGACAAGTCCTCATTTATTTCACCTTATTGTGTATATAGCTTACTTATTTCCCCTCCCCACAAGACCATTAACTCCTCCCATTCTCATTAATGTACTAAACCAATCAAGCTGGGTCTACTTTGTACATTGCTCTGTCAGTATTCATTCCAATGTCGTCTATACAGGCGACAAATACCAAATATAATTGTTTCTTAAAATTAATTTCAAGCAATTACGAAGTCGGGTACTTAAAAAGTCACCACTTTTTGGACGTGCTCTATTGGGTGTAATAAAAAAAATATATAGTGGCTCAGACCAATAATATAGAATTCCAATTTCCATATAGTTATGATTGTGGTCTGGGATAGTGGTGATTCGTTGCCAAACTTCAGTACGACAAAGTTTATTTTAACTGACAGTCGACGTCGTTTGTCCTCGCCTTACAGATCACGAACTACGTCCACACTACCTGTACTGTGTGTAGTGAGACGGGAGCTCGGAGCCCGGGGGAGCCACAACAATTAAAACGGAAAGATAGAATTTAACATTTCGTTTTGGAAATGTGAAATCCTCCATGGAATTGCGATTGCTATTGTAAAGACTTTACGTGGTGTAAGTACTATACTACATCTAAAGGGAACACAAGCTACAGTCTATGTTAAACAATGTACGATTATACAATGATTCATAGCGTGGGTAAAGGAATGTTACGAGTCGATGGCTTCTCAGGCAATCCCGTCCGCCGGTTGACGCGGTGGGTTTTTTCCTCTCAAATAGCTACCATAAAGGACGTTAGAAGCCACAAAAATGCAAACCAGGGAATTAGTGTTTGTCCTTCAGAAAAGAAAAACAAGAACGGGTGCCAGTTGTGTGAATTGTTCATTCTTTGAGGAGATTTCAGTGAATACGTATAGGTATTGCCAGTTGATTGTAAGAGGCGTGGCCTTTGACCAATGTCTTTACAAATGATAAGCACTGGCGCCAGGCTGGCGGCGGCTAATGCCGTAAATAGCCCACACTGCGTACAGGTGTGCTTACACCTCCTCCTATGTGACCTCTATACAAAGGCCATAACCATCCAGGTGCTGCCGGTTGCTAGGTGCCTAAAGTATGTCTGGGACGCACCTGTGACAGTCTTTTAACAAGTTGACATCATACCAATACTATCCGAAGTTCTGAAAGATTTAAGATTGCCATGCATATAGTTAGTATAAATCGTTTGGTTCACTTTTGTAAAGGGCAAATCACAAACGGTACGTCGATTTTCACATACACATGAAGTCTCGCTGCACGGTGTACAACATTTACAAAGCGTGTTTCATTTATTAAAGCTGTGTGTATAATCTTGGCTAGAAATTATCTTTCGTCAGTTTCTGCCAGTTCCCTCTGAAGATACGACATATGTATTTTCATTTCTAGTTTTGCCAGTATTAGTCACGATAAACACATGTCATGGATAGAGTACATTTTAAACGAAATCAAAAGACAACTGACTAAATCTTCTGCAAAATCCCAATTTGAGATTTGGTATTAGGACCAAGGTTTGCCAAGACCTGAAGTATATCGAAATGGAAAAAGAAAAAAACAACCAACATCTTCTCCCCGCGTGGCTGTGAGATTTGTGTCGTCCAGTGCTACCGAAAAAAATATCTTGAATAAGTTCAAGGCCCTTGGAATTGATTGGGTATGTCGATAGCACAGAGACTTCAAAGTCTAGGGATAACGTAGTACGGAATACTGTCGGTCAGGAACTAGATCAGATTACAAACCAGTATATCGAGTCAGGTAGATAATTCTCTAGGCTTGTATCTCGATTACTTCACGAGTCAGAATTAGACTTTCTGTATAAAACGGGATTATGACGTTATTTTTACCATTACATAAGGCTCTGAATAGGAAAGCGTCCGCCCATACCTAGTCTGGATGCCAACATGGTTTCTAACTGAGTGGAGGATGTAATGCTAATGGTAACAATACTGTATAGGAACTAGATTAGTCCGTACGTACCCGGGGCATATCACCCTTACCCCACAACAACATCAATTGCAAGTTACGTAATAACTTAAGTGATAATTGTGTCATGTCACCGTCTTATTTCACAAATGTTTTAAAGTTAACGACACAGTCCTTGTAATCTTCCCCCGGTACTCCCCGGCATTCACACCCTCCCCAAATAGAAGGACGTAGCTTTCTGCTATTGTCTATGATCGACTTGACAATAGGATGGAAGTACCCACCTTTGGTCTTCAAAAACTTAATGGCCAAATCCCAATTATTTAAAAAAAAATTCAACAAT